>NW_008688164.1:0-2372 GCF_000695815.1 Acanthisitta chloris
TCTCCCACTGAGCACCTTCCCAGGTACTGCCTTGCACCCTGGCATGAGGAGACACCCCAGAAAGTCCAGTCATGCCAGTCCCTGTTCTCCCTGCTGCTTTTCCTACCAGTCCCAGTGTTTCCCTGCCTTGCTTTGGCTCCAGGAGTGCTCCCACACTCCCCAGGTCTGGTTTGGTGGGGCCAGAGAGCATGTCCAGTTTTTGGGGAGGTGTCCCTCCAGCCCAAGAAACCAAGCATCCCTCTTCCCTGCTCACAGGAATTGAGAAGTTTATGGGCCGCTACCTCCACAGCCGAGACTACAAGGACTCTCGAGATTTCACGGACAAGAGGGTTGTTGTCATCGGGATTGGGAATTCGGGGTCGGACCTGGCTGTGGAGATCAGCCATACAGCCAAGCAGGTGAGCAGCAGGAGTGGGATCCTAGCAGGCAAGGTAGTCCCCCATGGGAGACTTCTGGCTCCAGGAGGACACCAGGACCAAGGCACTAGCACAGCCACTGCTCCATCCCAGCACTCACTGTGTTTGGCAGTGCACCCACCAATCCCAGCAGCCAGACAGTGGTGGCAGTCAAGACTTGATCCCACATGGACACCAAATTCCATCCCAAGCCCCAGGCAGAGGCTGCTCCTGTGGTGCTTCCCTACCTCTCCCTGCTAGGTCCATCGCCAGCTCCCTCTGCCCTCTGGTCCTTGTGTCATGCTTGGGCAGCATGAAGACGAGCGATCCCAGGGCAAGAATATGTCCCCCCCAGGGCAACCCCGCCAGACTGTCATAGCCTTCAGGAGGTGATGCTTATTTCCTTGTCCAGGTCTTTCTCAGCACCCGCCGGGGCGCGTGGATCTTCAACCGCGTTGGAGACCAAGGCTACCCCCTTGACACCGTCTTTACCACCCGCATAAAGGTCTTTCTGCAGCAGCTGCTGAGCTCATCTCTGGTGTGTGACTACGTGGAGAAACAGCTGAATGCCAGGTTCAACCACTCACACTATGGCTTGAAGCCACAGCACAGGTATTAGCAAATGCTCCTCCTGCCCAGAAGAGGTCCTCCACCTCCCACCATGTCCAACCCCACTTGGCCATTCCATGCTCCCAGTGCCTGGTTAATAAACCAGGTTAATAGCTGTGTTGTGCCCAGGCAATGCTCAAGGGAACCACCACTGCCCCTTCCAGCTACCCTTGGTGGCACCAATGCGGTGTCAGCTGCCAAGCATCCCTGGAGGACCAGCCCCTCTGACAAAGAGCATCCCTGGGGATGAGCATCCCCAGAGCAGGGAGCAGTGGCTAGAGCAGGACACGGAGCAGACACTCCCCTCCCAATGCCCTGATGGCTCCTTGTACCTTCCAGGGTCTTTGACCAGCACCCAACCATCAATGACGACCTGCCCAACCGCATCATTTCGGGCAGGGTGCAGGTGAAGCCAAACATCCAGGAGTTCACGGAGACATGTGCCATCTTTGAGGATGGCACCAGGGAAGATGTCGATGCTGTGGTCTTTGCCACAGGATACAGCTTCTCCTTCCCCTTCCTTGAGGGCTGTGTGAAAGTGGTGGAGAACCAGATCCCCCTCTACAAATACGTGTTTCCCCCTGACCTGGAGAAGCCGACGCTGGCTTTTATTGGCCTCATCCAGCCCTTGGGTGCCATCATGCCCATCTCTGAGCTCCAGTGTCGCTGGGCCACTCGCGTCTTCAAGGGTAAGTGAGGCAAACCTGCCCTGAGCCTGCACCCCTGGAGCCAGAGCAAATGGTGCCCAGTCATGCTGAGGATGCAGAAGCTGGCCGTGCCATCCTGGCTGCAGGCAACAGCATGGCTGCCTTGCAGATGTCATGGTCAGATGGGCTCTTGCCTGAGAGGCACAGGGACATTCATACCCTGAGTTCCACGGGATGCTCCTTCCCCCATCCCAAGGAGCCCAGGCATGCCTCAGGTGCCAGACACCTCCCATGGTGATGCTGGCAGGGACAGAGCACCCAGGAAAAGTCAGCACCACAGTGGCTGCTGTGGCCAGCGAGGTGCAGCCCCCACCATGCTGTGCCTTATTCTCCCTAGGGCTGAACGAGCTGCCCTCACGGCATGACATGGAGGCTGACATCACGCAGAAGAAAGAAGCGATGGCAAAGCGGTAAGATCCCTGTGGGAACAGGGAGGGGGCTGCTTTGGGCACAGCTGTTCATGGACACCCATCCTGTCCCATAGATGCATCCTGGCACATTCATCCGTGCCAAGAGACAGTAGGGATGTGGTTGGCCACTACCCCCAGCCTGCTGATCCTTCTCCATGGCAGCCCATCCAAAACCACCTTGCTGGCACACAGAGCATCTGCTGACTCTGCTGTCAGCACTTGTTTGCCCTCCCTGCCCACAGGTACGTGAA
>NW_008688164.1:2745-7933 GCF_000695815.1 Acanthisitta chloris
GGCCACCCCGGCTCTGCAGCAGCCTGTGTGCCCCTGTCCTGGCAGAAACTCTCCTCCTGCCTGGCTATGAGCACACCATGAGCTCAGGATGCGCAGAGCCTCCCTGGCTGCCAAAGTAACGCCTGGGTACCTGCTCTGCTCCTCCCCCTGGGGAGCTGCTGCTGGGGACAGAGGAGGAAACATGCTCATGCACAGGGAAAAATCCAGTCCTCAGCCAGCAATCCAGGCTTTTCTGTCCCCTGTAACCCAGCTGTGCCACTGCTGGCACACTCACAGGCACAGCACACTGCCTAACAGATAAACGCATTAAACAGAGACAAGTGTCCGTCCCGTTACTGACCCTGTTACTACCCTCTGTGTGCCCAGGGCACACTCACAGGTTTGACGTCAACCTCATGCCCGTGGCCACAGCAGCACAGGCTGATGCACTCACATACACACACCTGTATCCAGAGCAAGACAGCGTCACTCAGGGTGTGCCAGAGCAGGCCCTGGTGGTCACAGCGACAGGGGTCAGTGCCACCCTCCTCACCTGCACACAGCTCCTCCGGAAGATGACTGGGTGGGTTGGGAATGGAGAATGGTGATCAAGGTCCTGGCCTCCCACATGCCAGGGCAGCACGCCTGCCAGCCACCAGTGCCCTGAACATCACCCTAGGTTTGTTTTCCACACCACAACCTGCCAAACTCTGGAGCACAGCCACATCTCTGCCCTGCCCAAGAAGTCCTGGGGCAGTGTCGGCATCTTTAAGTGCTTACAGAACCTTGTAAGCCTCTTGTAAAGGGCAGGCACAGGCATAAGGTGTGGCAGGGCAGTGGGGGGAACTTGTAAATCATGTCTGGAAGAAACACATCTTGTGACAGCCCAGCTGATCTGACACCCACAGGAAGCACAGTCACTCCCAAACAAGTGGCACAGTACCTCCTTCCTGGTGTGACCAGCCAGGTTCTGCAACTCCTCTCAGTGCGGTGTGCTCCTGGCCAAGACTTGCCCAGCATCCTTGTCACCACCACACCGCAGGACATGCCCGCCCGGAGAGTCGCCATCATCGGCGCCGGTGCCTCTGGCCTGTGCGCCCTGAAATGCTGCCTGGATGAGGGGCTGGTGCCCACCTGCTTTGAGAGGAGCAAGGACATCGGGGGGCTCTGGCGCTTCGAGGTAAGCCCCGTGTGTGCCAGCCTGCCCCGCGGCAGCAGCACAGATGGGATTGGGATCGGTTGTTGGCAGCTGAGGAAGCACCATTCCCCTGCTTTGCACACATGCAGCAGGCAGGTTTCCAAGGAAAAAAACAGGAAAGTAATACTGTTGTGGCAGCAGAATGTCCCCGTGGTGCCAGCTGGTGTGCTGGCTACATGGGACCCGTCTCCTTCCCACCAGCAGCAAGACGGACCCCAAGGATCTCACCCCAGGGCTCATTGCCCCACTTCAACCTTCCCCCTTCCCATTCCTCCCTTCCTCCTTTCCATTCTTCCATTCCCCATCTCACTCATCCCTTCCCCTGCTGTTTTGCTTTTACTCTCTAGCCCTTTCCTACCCATCCGGGTCCCACCTGACTCTGCTGTCTGCCCCAGTTTCTGTCCTGCCCAGCCCTTCCCTGGAATCACAGTTGCTCATCTCCCTGCTGCTGTGCCAGTTGCCAGTGCAGAGGCACCAAGCGCTGCCTCCTCCGTGCCTTGGCTCTCCCTGCCTCGGGTGAAGCCCTGGAGCTCATTTCTGCCACGACCTAATGAGGCTACTGACTTTTCCCCCACATACCCACCCACGAGATCAGCGTTCCCACCATGCCCTGTACACAGGTGGGAGAGCCCAGGGACACACACACCATACCATACATACTAGTGTGGGTGCTGAGGTGGCTTGGTTACAGTCCACTGGCTCTGCCCACTGTGGGTCAGGAATGGGGCTGGTGGAGCAGAGCCAAGGCAGCAGCATCTGTCTGCTGAAGCACAGATCCAGAAAGCAGGAACAGTCGCTCAACACGAAGCACTGGAGGTAGCTCAGCAACCAGAGAGACCTGATGTGGCAGCCAGGGCAATGACACCACAGGCAGCTTTGGAAACACAACACCTCCTAGGGGCAAGGAGTGGGAGCAGGAAAACTGAGGCACAAGAACCCCATGACCTGCTGTCAGCACTGCCTGGCCTCCACCAACTCAGAGTCTCCTCTTCCCTGTTTTTTGGAGTGGGCGGTCTCACCTTTGGGAGAGTGATGGTCACAGGGATGGGTGCTATGACCACCTGTGGCTTAACCTTGCACCCACAGGCATGATGAGGTGCCAGGCCGGGCAGGCAGGTGGCTCTGTGGGTCCTGGCCAGCACTGAGCCATGCCCTGCTCCCACAGGAGCACCCCGAGGATGGCCGTGCCAGCATCTACCGCTCCGTCATCATCAACACCTCCAAGGAGATGATGTGCTTCAGCGACTTCCCCATCCCCGAGGACTTCCCCAACTACATGCACAACTCCAAGATCATGGAGTACTTCCGTATGTACGCGCGGCGCTTCGACCTGCTCCGCCACATCCGCTTCAGGGTGAGAGACGGGGCCGAGGGGTGGTGGCAGCAGGGCTGGGGGCACAGGGGCCTGACACCTGCTCCCCCCGTGCCCAGACCAGTGTGTGCCGCGTGTCCAAGCGCCCTGACTTCGCCACCAGTGGCCAGTGGGAGGTGGTGACGGAGAGCGAGGGGAAGCAGGATACAGCCGTGTTCGACGCCGTGCTGGTGTGCACCGGGCACCACACCGAGGCACATCTCCCGCTGAGCACCTTCCCAGGTACGGCCCACTGCTGCTCACCTGGTCCCTGACCTCCCTGGAACTACCCTCCTCTCCCTCTCAGCCCCCACCCTACCCTGGGTGCTGCCAAAAATGCAGTTTAACACACCAGGTGGGTTTCCATGAGCATCCAAAGCATCCTGTCTGCAGATGTCATTGCTGCCAGAGTGCCTCTCCCACTGGAGACTGGCTCCCCACACTGCTGGCCAAGCTCACAGCTCCTCGCCAAGGCTTAGGAGCTTGGTGCTGGTGGTGACCTTCTCCTCTTGGTGCCAGGCAAAAATGCCTGGAGGACTTTCAGCTGTGTGGACCCTCTTTAGCTGGGGAACAGGATGGTGCAGACTGCCACCAGGGTCTTGTGAGCAGCTGGCACCGACTCCAGCTGCTCCTCATGGCCACAGACCGGAACCGCAGGGGGATTTGGGGATGGGAGCATGGAATTCTTCAGTACAAGCCCTGTGCAAGCCGGGCCAGACCCAAAGCCAGAGCAGGATGCTCAGGGCCACACTGAGCATCTCCCAAGCTGGTGATGCTACCACCTCTCTGGGCACTACCTCAGGGCTGCATCACTCCTGTTGATCATATTGCTTCCAGACTGTTCCCAAAACACACCACCAATCTGACCTGGAGGCAGCCACCCTCCTGCCCCACATCCCAGCTCAGCATGGCTTCCCTCTCTCTTCCAGGGCTGGAAAAGTTTGAGGGCTGGTACCTGCACAGTCGGGACTACAAAAGCCCTCAGTCCTTTCTGGGAAAGCGGGTGGTGGTGGTTGGCACTGGGAATTCAGGCATCGACATCGCAGTGGAGCTGAGCCACACAGCCAAGCAGGTGAGCTGGAAGAGTTGACAGGGATTGGGTGCTTATTATTCAGACCCCAGAGGGCACTGATCATCCCCCCACGATCCCCTGTGGGCTCCCCCCCTCCAGCACCCGGCCACAAACTGGGACCCCTCCAGCACCCTGTTCCCTCTTGATGGAGGAGGCTATTGTGGTCCCAGCAGCTGTGCTGGGAGCATGGTGGGGGCACAGCCCAGTCCTGAGGATGCTGCCACCTCTCCTCTTCTTTCTTTCTCCCAGGTTTTCCTCAGCACCAAGCGTGGCACTTGGGTGCTGCACCGGGTGGCAGATGGTGGGTACCCTTTTGACTTCACCTACATCAGCCGCTTCACACAACTTCTCCAGACACTGCTGCCTCCAAATGTCACCAGTTTTTACATGGAGAGGAAGCTGAACACCCGCTTTGACCACGCACTCTACAGCCTGAAGCCCCAGCACCGGTGAGTGCCTTGGCAGCACCGCAGGTACCTGCTCTGGCGATGCCCATCCTGCCACCCATCCCACTCCCACTGCTGGGACCATAAGAGGTGTGTCTGTGCCTTCCAGGATCTTTGACCAGCACCCAACTGTCAATGACAGCCTGCCCAACTGCATCATTTCGGGCAGGGTGCAGGTGAAGCCAAACATTCCGGAGTTCACGGAGACATGTGCCATCTTTGAGGATGGCACCAGGGAAGACGTCGACGCTGTGGTCTTTGCCACAGGATACACCTTCTCCTTCCCCTTCCTTGAGAGCTTTGTGAAAGTGGTGGAGAACCAGATCTCCCTTTACAAATTCATGTTTCCCCCTGACCTGGAGAAGCCGACGCTGGCTTTTATTGGCCTCATCCAGCCCCTGGGTGCCATCATGCCCATCTCTGAGCTCCAGTGTCGCTGGGCCACTCGTGTCTTCAAGGGTAAGTCAGTCATTTTGGGGGATGCAGCTGGGCTCCCCCAGCCACACCAAAGCTGAGTTGTTCAGCTGGTGGCATCCTCTCACACGCTACCTTCCCACACTCACCTCTTTATCCTCCTTTTGCTTCTTCATGAGGACAAAAATCAGCATTGCATTTGGCATCATGTGGGGGCCACTAACAGATCCCATTGCTGACAAACCATCTTTTCCCTTTCCGTTCCTGCCATTTCTTTCTTTGTTCATGCCTCTCACTTTGCTCCTAACATGGTGGCACATCCCCACCAAAGCCCTAAGGGCTTCCCTGTACAAGCAGAGGCCAGGCTGGGCTGCAGAGCCAGCCAGACCATGGTGGGAGCACAGACATCGTTCCAACGACAGCCTCCTCTTCCTCAGGGCTGCAGGACCTACCACCACCTGCTGACATGCTTGCTGAGATCACACAAACCAAGGACCAAATGGCCAAGCGGTAAGGACCCTGTGTGGGCATCGCCCCTGCCACCCTCACCCCTGTGCCCACGTGCCAAACCCACCTGCCCTCCCTGCCCACAGGTACGTGAAGAGCCAGCGACACACCATCCAGGTGGATTACATCCCCTACATGGATGAGCTCGCCTGCCAGCTGGGAGTCAAGCCCAACCTGCTCACCCTCTTCCTCACAGACCCCAGGCTGGCGCTGGAGGTGAC
>NW_008688164.1:8237-8438 GCF_000695815.1 Acanthisitta chloris
GTCAGGAGGCACCGAGGGAGTCACTCGTTGAAGATGCAGCCTGGTGTGTCCCACCTTCCTGCTGCGCCAGGGTCACTCCTGGGCTTGTCAGGGGCTGCTCTGAGCGGGGGCAGCACTCCCCTTCCCGAAATCCTGGTGCGGGGGCAGCTCCACGAGCTCTATCTGTGGGTTAGGTCACACAGAGACAGTGTGGAAACTGAG
>NW_008688165.1:0-471 GCF_000695815.1 Acanthisitta chloris
TGGACCACCCCAGGGTCACCTGTGGTCACCTGAGCTCTCACCTCTTGGCAGATGGAGTTGATATCGGCTCCGGAGATTTTGTCGGGTCGAGCGACGTCTAGGAAAAGGTCAAGGAAAGGTCATCACATCTCAGGTGTGTCCAGGTGTCCACTATGTCCACCCAGGTGTCCATCAGGTCCCCCCAGGTGTCCCCCAGGTGTGTCCAGATGTCCACTATGTCTCCCAGGTGTGTCCAGATGACCACCAGGTGTCCACTATGTCCACCCAATGTCCACTCAGTGTCCACCCACTGAAAATCCCCCCAGCGTCCCCTCTGCCCCCAGGTGTGCCCAGGTGTGTCCAGATGTCCCTCAGGTGTGTCCAAATGCCCACTCTGTCCACCCAATGTCCACTCTGCCCCCAGGTGTGCCCAGGTGTGCCCAGATGCCCCTAGGTGTGCCCAGGTGTCCACCCAGATGTCCCTCAACTGTG
>NW_008688166.1:0-267 GCF_000695815.1 Acanthisitta chloris
GGGGCGGTGGGAATGGGAGCGGAGGGATGCGAACACCTCTGGAGACAGCGCCGGGCTGGAAAGCCTCGGTTCCTTATCCCTGCTCGGCTGTGGATTCCTCCCCTTCGGCCTCTTCCAGACCGCGCACGGGAGGGTGTTTGTTGCTTCCCCGAGCATCCCTGGAGGGTGTTTGTTGCTGCCCCGAGCATCCCCGGACGGTGTTTGTTGCTTCCCCGAGCATCCCCGGAGGGGGTTTGTTGCTTCCCCGAGCATCCCCGGACGGGGTTT
>NW_008688166.1:338-4548 GCF_000695815.1 Acanthisitta chloris
GTTTGTTGCTGCCCCGAGCATCCCTGGAGGGTGTTTGTTGCTTCCCCGAGCATCCCCGGAGGGTGTTTGTTCCTGCCCCGAGCATCCCTGGAGGGTGTTTGTTCCTGCCCCAAGCATATCCACTTTGCCACGAAAGAAATGCCATGACAGGAGCAACCCAACAAGTGTCTGAGCTGCTCAGGGCACTTGAATAAAGTTTACCCAGATTAAGATCAGAATTTATTTAATTGGGGTATTTATATTCCCGATGATAAAGTGTGAGATCTGACAGTGCAGTCTCGTAGTGGTCTGTATCAGATCAAGCAACACAGATGTTTTTCCTGGTTGCTCGTGAAGGAAAACAAACAGAAATCCTATTAAGCAACAACAAAAGCTATTTAATGCAATAAAAGTCTCAAGGGGTAAAGGTTTACATTGCTGAAATCCAAGAGCTCTGAGAGATATAGGCAATGGCTGTTCCCCCTGTAACATTCACTCCTTTAATTACAAACTTGGAGATGAAAAATTAGGTTAACCTGATCCTCCCCTTTCTGCCTGATTTATAGCACATTTTCCTCGCCAAACTTTTAACTTCCCAGCAGAACTGGAAGCAGCCACAAAGAGACCTGGATGCAGAGCAACACAACAGTGACAGTTTCCTTGTTTGTGTCCCCAGTGGTGTATTTACAGCGAATTAAGACTCAACTCCACATCCTTCGTGCCATTCCCAGGCTGGAACTCCTACTTTTCCACCAGGAGAAGTGACTAATGGTTGCTGTGAGAGGATGGGGAAGAATGTGGAGGCATTTGTGTAACAAAGAACTATAAATCATCTCCAATATCCATCACCCACCAAGGGATGCTGTCGGCAGAGTCAAGAGGAGGAAACAAGGAATATTCTCTTCATCAGTTGACTGGGAAATCCTTTTGTGTAAGGAGTGAGGAGCTCTGCTTCCAAGGAGGCAGAAAGCTGTGTGCCAGGAGAGAGGGACCCTTGATCCCTGATGGAGAGGGACTTTTCACAAGAGCATGTAGTGACAGGACAAGGGAATAGAGTCAAACTGCCAGAGAGGAGGGTTGGATTGGATATTAGGAAGGAATTCCTCCCTGTGAGGGTGGTGAGGCACTGGCACAGGTTGCCCAGAGAAGCTATGACTGCTCCATCCCTGGAAGAGTTCAGTCTCCTCCTGTGTTGGTCCTGCTTTGAGAACAAGGTCACCTAAAGCCTCCCAGATAAGGACTCTCGGGTTCACTGCAGCAACCCCACAAGGCAAAGGATTACTTTCTTTGTTCCCTGATCCAAACCAGTGAGGGAGAGCACAGTGCCTCCTGCCAGGGAATTCTCACTCCAAACTCACAGCAAACATCTGCCTGTGCCAACTAAGAGGGGTATCAACCCCACACAGCCATAGCCAGGCAGGGCAACAGCATCTATTGCCCCAGCTATGTCTTTGTTTTCCCCCTGCACCTGGCAGTACGTGCTGAGGAACACGGCGCTTGCAGCACACCAGGCTGGCACAAAGCTACAGCAGAGCAGGGAAGTGCTGGCCTGTTCTGCCTGGAGGGGCTGGCAGGATGCCTGGGGGCTGGCCTGGGATGTGGGGGAGAGCCCAGGCTCCTGGTTCCATTTGTTATCCTTGCAGAGAGTCCCTGGGACTGCAGCAGGTACGGGCAGGTGTATAACCAGGTACACTCCTGACCTTGACAGCTCCATCCCTCTGGGGTGCTCAGGGACTGGTGTGCAGAGCAGCCCAGGTGAGATGTCTTGGTCAGATCATTGGGCTGTGCCTGACACGTGGAGCTCAACAAGCCCTTTTTGGGGTTTATTCCAAAAAGCATTACTGGGACTCTGTCGTGGTGGGTGTGCAGGGCTGTGGGGATGGAGCTCATGATGCTCACAGAGGAGACAGCCCTGGTTGATCCCTGAGAGACGTAGAGCTCTGCATACATTAGCCTGCTGTGACAGGAGGAAAGTATGTCAGGATATCAAGGCTCCCTGAGACCACGGCAGAGCATGGAGCATGGACAGTTTAGTCCATCACGTGCACACCCAGGTCTGAGATCCTTACCTGTACCCATGGGCTCCTCTCCTAAAAAAAATCCAGCTAAGCCAATATCTTCCCTGTGTGTTCATCTGTTCCCCAGGTGTAAGGCAGGAATTACAGTGCTGGGCAGTGGGACCCTGCACATCTGCCCCCCACGTCCTGCCCTCCTGCTACATCATCATCACTAATATGCACATAACAGTCAATTAGCCTGGCCGAGCGCACTGGTGACCTCTGATCCCTGCTGTGTCCCCCGATCCATTAACAGCCCCTCAGCCTGCAGCTCTCGGTATGAATTGATGTAGCATCCATTCTCTTGCGGCACAGAAACATGCTCCTCATTCATCTGTCCATTTCCACTTTCTGTTCCTTTGTCCTCCCCTTCTGTTCCCTGTGTTGCTAACCTGGTCACCACTTCTTGACCCCATGTCCTCATCCCTCCCAAGGGTGTTGTAATCCCAGCCACTACCAAAAAAACTTTTACTTTTTCCCCCTTTACTCACATCTTATTTAGCAAAAATGGTTTCCAGCAGTGTGGGAGCTTTGATCCCCTATTCAAGAAACCCTTGCAATGTTTTTTTAAAGACTTTCTTTCTAAGGCAAATGAATTCTCCATAGAGGGGGAAGTGCTGTGCTGGTTGGGCTCAGTTCATCTGAGGAAGACAAATGATCTGGTTTATTACTTGAAAAGCATAACAGTTGAGTGTGTAGATCTGTGATTTATCTGTAATTAAGAATCCATTTGAGCAGCATATTAATTACAGGCAGGAGAAATAATTTTGCTGAGTAGAAAAGTAAAATTAAAGTTCCCTTGCATTAGAAGAGAATGTAAAATGTTATCTTGGGTTTTGTGTGGCTCTGCATTACATCTACACTGGGATGGGACAACTCTAAGGCACAGCTGAGTGTTTTAACCTCTGTGTTTTTATCCTGGGTCACAGAAATAAAGTCCAGGGGTTCAGAGCCCTCTCCCCCCAGTGCTGGTAGCTCCCACAGTGTTCCCATTCTGGCTCTGCTGAGCCCATTGTGCTGCACATGCTGCTCCTTTACCCTGGGGCTGTGGCAGGACCCAACGACCTTCCACCACCCACAGCAGGGGGAAAAGACCCCCCAGGATTAAATGAAGGTGCTCCCTGTGCCAGGCAAGCCCTGGAACCTCCCATGCCTCTGGGAATGTTGACCCTGAGCTTTCATTTAGCTGCTTACCTGTCGCAGTGCAGAGTAGCCAGCCCAGCTCTCTGACTCCATCTGTTCCTCCACCCTGTGGCTCAGCCTGTTCACACCAGGTGTTTAACCTGACCACAGGCAGTGAAACCAGACTTCTTCCTCCAAGCGTATGTCCCTTGTTTCCAGAGGAACCAGAGTGGTGTCTTGCCCATCTCTGTGCAGAAGGCAAGTGAGCAACTTGGGCATCTGCCTGAGAGGGACCTGTGGGAAGAGTGTGTGGGACAATGAGCATGGTGGTGCTCCCAGCTGGAGAGACAGCCCTGGTTGATCCCTGTGATATGTGGAGCACTGTCATAGCAGGAGGAAAATATATCTGGATACCAAGGCTCCCTGAGCCCTTTGCAGACTGATGATTCCCAGGTTTGCAGGGGGGAGCCCAGTGCAGGGTAGAGCAGCAGGTGTGGAGGTCACAGCACCTGGAGCTGCAGGAGCAAGCAGACATGCACTGAAGCAGGCAGAGAGGTTTTCCTCTGGATGCTGAGTGGGTTTTAAAGCATTTGGCCACAGTGCATTGGTTCAGGACAGTGAACTGTTCCAGTGCTATTCTGCTGGGCTTTACGACTCACAGCTCTGCCCTCAGCAAACCCCTTCACGTTTATTAGACTTGTGAGGACCTCCTGAGGACCATCACAGACAGCCCTGGTCAGCAGGAGATGGGACCAACACACACCCACCTGGCACACGGGCTGCTCTCATGCCCAGACCGCGGCAGGGAGCTGGCAACGCCTGCAAACAGCCCAGCCTCCCAAACAAGCACTCGGTGCATTCCTCTGTGTACTCCTCAAACTCTGCCACCAGCCCGACCGAATCCACTCAAAGGCTTCAAAGGGCAGAGCCTGTTTGCTGTCCGCAGGGAATGACAATGCTTTCCCTTTTGACCCGTCCGGCAGCGCCGGGCAGCGGTGTGCTCCGGTGGGGAGCACAGCCCCAGTGTCTGCACAGCCCCACACTGCTGCTGG
>NW_008688166.1:4578-6832 GCF_000695815.1 Acanthisitta chloris
GGACTGGCAGAACGAGTCTGGAAAGCCCATGCGATTGAGCTGGGGCTGGTTGTGCAACTGTGCCTTGCGTGCACACACGCCAGGAGACGTGTTGGAGGCTGCTGAAGTCACTCACCTCTATTTTGGTGTCCCTGGGGAGGCTGATGCCTTCACAGCCAGCAGGACATCAGCTTCTCCATGGGGATGACCTGGGACTTCCACAGCAATCCACATGCTCGATGCCAACTGATGTGAGCTGGACTGGCTGCAGCCCAGGCAGCACTGAAGCCCTGGGGTAGTGTCTGAGCCCCAGCACTGCCCTGGCAGCAAATGTGCACCATCACCAGGCTGCTGTCACACACCTGGGGACAGGGATCCCAGCACCAGGTGCCCCAGATCTCAGCCAGCAGGCAGCACACAGCGTTTGCCCCTGGATGGGGTTTCCCTGGCTCTGTTCCTCCCACTGTGTCGGAGGTGATAAGCGCCGAGGAGCTCTGCTCCCCTGGGGCAGCCACAGCCCCACACTGTGCTCATGGCTTGGTAAATCCTCTCGTGGCTCTGGGGCAGGTGGCAGGGTGGGAACTCACCTGGTTTTGATGCAGTGACTTTGCTGGCAGCACTGCCAGTGCTGCAGAACATAGCAGGAGGCAGTTGGGGCATGGGATTTACCCATGGGAGCAGGTGTCACCAGCTCTGCTCTCCTCTGGAGGTGAAGGAGAGGTCATGCTCCTGCCCAGCCCTCCCACATCCCACCTCTGCACCTCTCAGGGCTTCCCCATGCACATCTGAAGAAGCACCTGAGCTTTGGGTGATATCTCCATGGAGAGAACAGGTCCTTGTGCCAGAGATCCACAGCCCTGACCCTGCTGTTACCCCCTGGCCTGGGTAACACTGGGATTTGGGGTTTCCAGTGCAGTGGTGTCACTGCAGCCTGCAGTTCCCTTGAAGAGAGATTGCTAACACCTCATGGCAGCCTGTGGGTGCTCACGTGCAAGGAATTCCCTCATAAGCAGCTTTGAACTGTAAAGTAATCACTCAGCCCTGTAAAACTCTATTGGTCATAAATGAACTTTGTCATGGTTTTTTGCTGGTTTCTTTGCACCGTAACAACTGCATCATGTACAAACAATATGCCCAACAACAACAGGAGGGAAAAAAAAACCTTCCAGGAGTCTCATTTGACACAACATCATATTTTTCAACAACTTAATGAAGCAACCAGGGCACCTGCAGGAGCAAACACTCCACCCAGGGCTTCTCAGTGCAAGGTGAGGTCTGGCCAGGGACAGCCCAGACCCAGATGCTCCAGAGGTTGCGCTGGGAGGCAGTTCTGGATGGTATTTCCCTGGGCACAAAGGTTTCCTCAGCCAGAGGTTAAATCCAAACCAGGGGAACCTGTCTCCCCACAAAAGTATGTGTAGCACCCACAGCATCCTTAGCAACCCACTGTGCTTTCTCCCGTCCCATCTCCTGCCACTTCACAAACCACTCACTGAGCAAACCAGAGCTGGTGTAAGTAGAAGAATCCAAGTCATTCCCCTGCTGAGTGCTGGGAATGCAGGAGTTAGGATTTGAAAAGGGCTCAGCTTGGCACTCAGGTGTGTTGGAAAGGACTTGCTGAGCAGAAAGGTGCCAAGAAGACCTCAGAATAAAACCTGCATCTTGTCTAAATTTTGCTGAGAAAGAGTATCACTTCTGGGTCTGCATGAAAGGGACTGATCAGTCTTCATGTTTCTTGTCCTCTTCCAGTTTTTTTATGGGGTGGCTAAAATTCACAGAGAAACTCCATGGGAATGTTTTCATCAGAGTGTCCTGCTCCACCTCTAAGGGTGAGCACCAGATTGCTGCCCTGAGAACCTTCCCCACAGCAGCCCACACTTAACTTAAGAAACAAATGGGTGCCAAACCAGAACCAGGTGGTTTTGGAGCTGATTAAAACCCCCCCAGCCCTGCACTGCATCTTCAGACGAGTTCCACCCTTCCCACTGCAGTGCTCTGAGTCACTCAGCTCTGTTAGCTCTGCGCAATCAAAGATCTTCAAAAGCTTTTCAGCACACCCTCCTGCCTCCCCCTCCTGCTTTACTGACCCAAGGGCTCAGCATCCAAAATGGATGGGGCTTGGCTTTGGCACTCAGCTCCTAATTGGTTTGCTTAACACACTGCTGCTAAAGGTAGCAGAGGATGAGGAAGAAACTGTTCTGGACTAAGGCAACATCATTAGGGTGTCATTAGGAGGGTGAGGACATGAGTCTCCCACCTCTGAGAGCCTCCTGCT
>NW_008688166.1:6852-8609 GCF_000695815.1 Acanthisitta chloris
CACATTCAGGCAGGTAGAAGTGGAGATGATCACTGCAAGGCACAGCAGCAGGGACAGGTCACTGCCACCAGTCCCTGCCAGACCACAGCAGATGATGACTGTGGAATTTACAGACCACACAGCAGCAAGGGTTCAGAAGAAATGGTATTTAATTATGGTATACATTAAATTAAATGTCATTCTGAATATTGGTCTCCAGTTCCTGATGACTTATTCACCGTAGGGCAACTCCTGTTAGTCCCAGTGAGGATTCCACATTGGACAAACAGAGCCAAAGAGCCTTTCTCAGCCTGAAGAAAGCATCCAGTGTTTTCCTTTCTAGCAGTGGTTATATATCCATGGGCACCCTCTGCTGCTCTCCACCTCTCTAAATCCCTCTCAGCAGTTGGCACAGGCTGTGAAGTTAATGAGAAATCAGCATAACTGAGAGCAGTAGATCCATTTAGAGAGGGGAGCAGGTATGGAGGAGCTCGTGTCTCACGGAGGGAGGTGATGCCTTTTACAGCTTCCAAGGCTTTGGGAGGTAGGACTTGGACCCCCAAACTCCTTCAGAGCTCTGGTGCCTGTCCTCAGTGGGTGCCTGAAGGGCTGGGACATGCCCTCACCACTGAGGTGGTGGTGGGATCATTCACAAGCTGGAGATCTTGCTGCAGAGCTTTTCACCCAGGGGCTGCTGCCAGGTGAGACAAGAAAGGCAGCTGGAGTGTTCACACCACAGCCAGGGGCCAGCCAGCCAGCTGCACTCGCAGGGGACACCACGAGGGCAAGAGCACCGTGTGTATCGACCAGGGTGGAGCCAACAAGGCTCATCATCCACTGCTAATGGCAGAAAGTAGCCACCCCTTCTGCAGCTCAAGATGGGGAGAGAAGGGAAACGGTCCCTGAAGCCCATTTGAGGGAGATCCCATGAGAATTCCTTGCAGCCTCATTCACCTCTGTAGCAGCAAATGCTACAGGTTCATCTGAAAACTGCCAATGCTGAACACTTCCCAGCAGGCTGGATGTGATCCCCAGGCTGCCGAGTCCTTCCCCACCCCACCAGAGTCCATCTCAGAGTCCACAAAAGCAGGAAAGTCCCTTGAGATCTCTCTGTAGTGGCACTTGACCCCACATGGATCATCCAGGGCTTGCCAGGCTCTGCTGAGCTCACCCCATGCTCTCCCTTCACGTGGGATGTCACTGCGCAGGGAACACATGTTTGCCAGAGCCTGGTGCTGCCTGACCAGTGTCCTTGCATAGACTCAGGATTGAATTGACTCATTTAAAGGAAGAAAGAGAAATACAAAACCAAAACCATCCTCAGCTCTGACCTTTACAAAAAAAAAGATAGAGAGAAAGAGAAGAGATTGGGGTACAATATATACAGACAGGGGAATTGCACTTAATTACAGTAGTTTACATCCATTGGACAAAATTTACTTCTTTTTTATATAAATCTCTATGTATAGGAGTGGGGAGGATGGAGCAGACTGTACCTCTATTTACAGTTGAATTGGCTCAGTTCAACAGCACAACTCCTCCCTCCAAACACCAAGTAACAGACCCTGGTCCCTCTCAGTCCGTCGGGTGGAGGAGTATAACTTAAATAGGATCCGTTTCCCCTTCTGCCACGTCCCAGTTCCTCGGCAGAGCCAGTGGCCTCTTGCAAGGCAAACACTCAAGAAAGAAGTCCCCAAGACACATCTCGGCAATACTGCGTGGAGGGCCGGAGAGGCGCAGCCCGGGGGTCCCGGGGGTCCCGGGGATGGGATGCAGGC
>NW_008688167.1:0-1933 GCF_000695815.1 Acanthisitta chloris
GCTGTACTGGGCGTGCACTGGGATGTGACGGGTCTGTAATTACCTATGCTGGCCTGTACTGGGTTGTACTGGGTCTTACTGGGCAGTACTGGGCGTGCACTGGGATGTGTTGGGTCTGTAATGACTTATGCTGGGCTGTACTGGGTCTTACTGGGCTGTACTGGGCTGTACTGGGCGTGCACTGGGATGTATTGGGTCTGTAATGACCTATGCTGGGCTGTACTGGGCGGTACTGGGTGTGCACTGGGATGTGTTGGGTCTGTAATGACTTATGCTGGGCTGTACTGGGTCTTACTGGGCTGTACTGGGCGTGCACTGGGATGTATTGGGTCTGTAATGAGCTATGCTGGGCTGTACTGGGCGGTACTGGGTGTGCACTGGGATGTGTTGTGTCTGTAATGGGCTATACTGGGTTGTACTGGGTCTCACTGGGCTGGGCTGGGCAGTACTGGATCATGCTGCGCTGTACTGGGTCTGTAATGGGTTGTACTGGGCTGTGTGGTGCTGTACTGGGCCCTACTGGGCTTTATTGGGTGCTACTGGGCTGGGCTGTCCTGTACTGGGCCGTACCGGGCTGTGCTATGCCATACTGGGCTGTACTGGGCCATACTGCGTCTGTAATGACCTATGTTGAGCTGTACTGGGCTGTACTGGGTGGGCACTGGGATGTGCTGGGTCTGTAATGGGCTGTACTGGGTTGTACTGCGTCTTACTGGGCTGTACTGGGCTGTTCTGGGCATGCACTGGGATGTGATGGGTCTGTAATGGGCTGTACTGGGTCTTACTGGGCTGGGCTGGGCTGTACTGGGGGTGCATTGGGATGTATTGGGTCTGTAATGACCTATGCTGGACCGTACTGGGCTGTACTGGGTGTGCACTGGGATGTGTTGTGTCTGTAATGGGCTATACTGGGTTGTACTGGGTCTCACTGGGCTGGGCTGGGCAGTACTGGATCATGCTGCGCTGTACTGGGTCTGTAATGGGTTGTACTGGGCTGTGTGGTGCTGTACTGGGCCCTACTGGGCTTTATTGGGTGCTACTGGGCTGGGCTGTCCTGTACTGGGCCGTACCGGGCTGTGCTATGCCATACTGGGCTGTACTGGGCCATACTGGACGGCTCTGGGCCACATTGGGCTGTTGGGCTGTGCTGTCCTATACTGGGAGGTACTGGGCCGTACTGGGAGACACTGTGCTGTGCTGGGCTGTGCTGTGCCAAACTGGGCCGTACTGGACCATACTGGACTGCTCTGGGCCACATTGGGCTGTTGGGCTCTGCTGTCCTGTACTGGGAGGTACTGGGCCATACTAGGAGACACTGGGCTGTGCTGTGCTGTGCTGGGCCATACTGGCCCATACTGGACTGCTCTGGGCCACGCTGGGCTGTTGGGCTGTGCTGTCCTGTACTGGGATGTACTGGGCTATACTGGGAGACACTATGCTGGGCTGGGCTGGGCCATGTTGGTGTGTACTGGGCTATGCTGGGGTGTACTGAGCCTGAACTGGGATGTACTGGGCCATACTGGGAGGTACGGGGCCATGTTGGGATGTACTGGGCCTGTGCTGGAATGTGCTGGGCCTTACTGGACCATACTGGGCCATGCAGCCTCATACTGGTCTGGACTGGGTCTGGACTGGGCCATGAACTCCTGTACTGGTTCATACTGGGATATCCTGGGATATCCTGGATCATCCTGGGCTGTACTGGGTCATACTGGGCCATCCTGAGCTGTGCTGGTCTTTACAGGCCTGTACTGGTTTGTGCTGGGCTGTGCAGCCTGTACTGCTCCTACTGGGCTGTACTGGATTGTACTGGGCCATACTGGGGTGTGTGGAGACATACTGGCCCACACTGGTCTGTACTAGTCCATACTGGTCTGTACTAGCCCATACTGGGCTGTACTGGGTTGTACTGGGCCATACTGGGGTGTGTGGA
>NW_008688167.1:2926-3225 GCF_000695815.1 Acanthisitta chloris
TAGTCTGTACTAGTCCATACTGGTCTGTACTGGTCCGTACTAGTCCATACTGGTCCGTACTGGTCCGTACTGGTCCATGCCCTGTCCCCACAGGCCCCGCGGCGACACCCGACTGGGACCAACATGGAGCCCTGAGAGGAGGTAATGGGATCACACAGGATCACTGGGATCCACTTGGATCCACTGGGATCTCCTGGGGCCTGAGTTCTACTGGGATCCCACAGGACCTTGGGGGATCCCAGGGGATCCTGGGGGATCTGGAAGGAACTGGGGGGAACTGGGGGATCTGATGGGAACTG
>NW_008688168.1:0-812 GCF_000695815.1 Acanthisitta chloris
TTTCTGAATAATTTTAGCTCGGCAGCCATTGGAAGTGCTGCCTGTAGCACCACCACCTAGGCCTCAACAGCAGACAGAGGAAGAAATACGTCCAAAATATTGTACATGGCTCTTTCTCAATATTCAACTAGTTTTTACCTACATTAAAAAGGGTTTTCCCCTTCCCTGTCTAGAATATATCTAATAGCAAACTGACCTCTTTAGCTCGCAACTTCTTCTCGAGACACAGGTAGGGAGATGGACAATCATACTTCATCTCCTGTGGTCATTTTCCTTGCAAGTCAAGTAAGATGATGATGCTGCATTTTGAAGATCTGTTTTGGTAGTATTTTGGATTACTTCCTCTTGTATCTTTCTGTAGATGTGTCAAAGAGAAAACGCAAAATGGAGGGAGCAAGTGTCCCAGCAAAGAGGAAGCGTCTTCAGGATACTCCTATGGAAGAACATCAAGGACAACAGAAAAATAGGACAGAAAATGAAAGAGTGACACTTGTGGCAAAATCTCCTTGTGGAAGGAAGAGTGTCGTGCTTCCTGAACGTTCAGACCTAAGAGAGGAGAGTGAAATGCTGCATTGCCACGGAGCCGGAATTTCTAAAGATGGAGCTTCAATTGGTAAGTGAAAGGTCAAACAGGCCATTTATCTCCTTTATTTTCCTAAGGAGGGTTACACTGTTTCTTAGGTTTTAGTTTTCTTGAATTCCATTCTGTAACTTCTGTTGTGTCTCTCTCAAATCAGCACACAGTGCCATGTCCTGTCCATCCTTAAACACTTCTAGGGGTGGTGACTACACCACCTCCCCGGGCAGTCCAC
>NW_008688169.1:0-667 GCF_000695815.1 Acanthisitta chloris
GGACGAGGAAGTGCTTTTGTTCAGGTCCTCCAGCGACCTCTCCTTGCCCTTGTCGGAGCCAGGGCTGCTGTTTTCTGTGCTCTCCATGTCATACCTGGTGGCCCGCGGGGACACAGGGACGGGTGAGATGTGGCACTCCAGGATGGGCAGACCCCGCTCTGGGGTCCCCAGGGAGGTTGGGGATGCTCTGCTCAACCCCAGCCATGGAGCATGCACAGCTCTATTGCTGCAATGGGGAGGGAGAGCACCCCAGGGACCCCCAGCCCTCCCAGGATCACCCCCAGTCCCAGGGGAGGATGATCCCAGCCCTGAGGACCGGGCACCCGTGAGGACGTACGCGACGGAGCACTGGGCGAAGGCGAGATACTCCAGCAGCACATCCAGCCCCTTGTTCTCCTCGTTGAGGAACTCCTGGACCCAGCTGGAGGGTGCAGAGGGTGAGTAGGCTCCACCAGCCTCCCTCATCCTCCCTCCCCCCACCCCCAGACCCTCAGCCTAGGGGACACCGACAGCCCCATCCTCACCCGATGTAGTTGGTCCTCAGGGAGATCTCCAACTCCCGGAGAACCTGCGTCGACTCCTGCGCTCGCCGCTTGAACTGTGGGCAGGGAGAGCTGTGGGCACTGTGCCCAGCCTGGGGCAGGGACCAGGGTGCCAGGGGGACCCC
>NW_008688169.1:711-2903 GCF_000695815.1 Acanthisitta chloris
TTCTGGATGTAGGCGGACGGTGGGTTCTTCACCTGGAAACGCTCCTGGAAGGCCCAGAGAGAGGCTGAAATTGGGCCACCAGCCGTGGCACGGGGACATGCCACCGTCCCTGCATCAGCCACCGTGTCCCTGTCCCCACCCCCAGCAGCATCAGAGCTTAACGAGGCTAACCAGGCTCTGTGTCACTGACGAGGTGGATGTCAGCTCTCAGCACAGCTGGATTGACGTGGCACTGGGGACACCGTGAGCCCAGACCTCACCTGGTCACAGATCAGCTCCCACTTCTTCTCATTGTCATACTGGTTGAGCAGCTTCATCTTGTCTGGGGGCAGGTTCATAGAGTTCTGTGGGGTGAAGGGAGTCAGTGCTGAGGGTCACCCCAAAACATCCCCCAGGGCTGCAGCACCCAGCACTGGGTGTCCCTGCTCAGTGGTGGCAGGATGGGGACACCGGTGGGACAGGAGGGACACTAGTAGGATGATGTGGATACTAGTGGGATGATAGGGACACCAGTGCAACACGGGGACACCAGTGGGATGAGGAGAACACTGGTGGAACAATGTGGACATTAGTGGGAAGATGGGGACACTGGTGGAACAATGAGAACACCATTCCCAGGATGGGGCCTGGTGGGAGGATGGAACATCACCACTCCCAGGACGTGAGCATCCCACCAGCCATGGACCCCTCAGCAGTGTCCCCACCTAGGAGGATGTTGGTGGGTACAGGAGGCAGATCTGGACTCATCCGTCGCTGCCGTGAGTGCCCCACGTGCCCAGCCCAGCAGAGCCAGGTGACATTGCCTGGGCCCTGCTCGAGGGCGACGATCGCTCCCGTCCCCCCACCGCGGGCGCATGACAGGCCCATGTGGGCAGTCGATGTCTCCAGACATGATGTCAGGGCTGGCGTGTCACCGCGTCCCTCCGTGCCACCGTTGCACAACCCCAGCCCCCACACCGCCCCGGCAGGACGTGACGCGGTTTCCGCTCTCGGAACGGCACGGGGCGCTGCCAAAACCTCTGTGCCACAGCCAGGGCCACAGCTCCTGCCTCTGGGCACTCTGCCACAAGGCAGGATCCTGAGGGACACCAGGGGCCACCAGCAGAGCCTTCAGTGGGACACCCACCACGGCCTGGGCCAGGCTGCAGCTCAGCTTGGGTCCCAGGCAGCTTATTCTGTCCAAAGACACAGTTTTTGGTGATCCAACTTGCCTGGAGAGCCTGGACAGGTTGGCACGATGGCACATGAGGCAATGCATGGCCCTGAGTCACCCTTAATCCCCAGTTCTGGGGTTCCCTCACGATGAGGACGGGACGTGGGGTACATGCAGCCCTGGAACAACCACATCCTTGGGGAAAAGGCATCTCCCAGGGGTTTGGCTGCCCACAGAGGAGCAGGTCCAAGAGCAGAGGTGCCACAGTGGCTGGCAGGAGCGGAAACCTCACCGCCACCTCCACCAAGGACCTGTTGATCTGCTTTCGTAAGAAGCCAAAACCAGAGCTGTGGGTGGGGAGGAGCTGGGGACAGCTCGCACGGAGAGCTGGGCAGGGGGAGATAAACAGGTCTCCCTGGGAGGCCACCGGAGCTGCTGGGCTGGTCCTGGGATGGACAAGGTGACAGCAACACCTGGATGTCCCCACTGCTGGGTAACCCCATCCTCACGGTCCCCAGGCTGCCATCCTTGGGACGGATGAGACCCTCCAGGAGGGTCAGACCAAGGGGTAGGGCTGTGCCAAGAAGGACCACAGACCCAAACACCCCACCCAGGGCTCCCTCAGCATCGTGGCACCCTCGTGGGACACAGCAGAGAGGAGCTGGTGGCACCTGCCACAAGGACCTTCCAGTCACCAGGCATGGGACAAGGCCCAAGCTGGGCCTGTCAGTGGTGGGACAGCACACCCGTGTGCTCCCCTCGGGCACTGGGGGTCCCTGCAGAGCTCTGCCCCAGCCCCACGGCCCCTCCTGGGGCAGGGCTCGACGGATGTGGCACGGCTGTGTACAAACTGGGTGGTGGCTGCCCCGGGTGGGCATGTGGTGCTGGGGGGAGGAAGTGGCTCCGCTGGGGAGTGTCAGCACAAAGAAACCGGTTCTCGTTTCCTGCCGGGGAGGGTGACTGGGGTGGTGGGAGGTGTGGGGCAGGGTGCAAGAAGTGGATCAGGGAGGGAGGTGTGGGGCAGGGAGGGTGGTGTGGG
>NW_008688170.1:0-2980 GCF_000695815.1 Acanthisitta chloris
ACCAGTTCTTTTACTCTTGCTGAATGCTCACAGTCAAGCTTATTTCTGTCTCCTAGATATGGGTCTTTTCTCTGATTTGTGAACCAAAACAAATAACTGTTAAAGTAATATAATATCAATATTAATATTTTAATATGATTTTATTCATGTCTAAATGTTTTCCAGGCTAGATCAATCCTGCTTCATTATTTGGTGTGAAAAATGGGTGCAGTTGGTCCTGGAAGCTTATCATTTGCTGCAGCATGGTTGGATGTTTTTGCTTAAAATAAAAAAAAAATTAAAATCTCAAATTACTGAGTTCGCCAGAACTGTGCTGTTCCTTTAGTTCTGAGTTTCTCTTTTGGTGAATATGCTAGGCTTCTGAAGTTGAACAGTGGTATTTGTTAGTATGATTTTGTACCCTGGTGCCTTTCAGGACAAATTTGTGCTCAGTCCTGCTTGACAAGTAGCTGTGTTCCAGTTGGCTGACTGCTTGCAATCCTGTAAGTTAAATCGAAACTGCCAGAAAACAGACCAAGGCCGTGATTAGGTGGCGATCACTTCTGTTGTGGTTAGTCAGCAACTCTTTCTTCAGGGTGCATCTTGTTTACACTAAATCTGTACAGGGAGTGTAGAAACCTGAGTCACTGGGGAGATTGTACGGGTGACTTCAGTGCTTTTGTTGACAGGAGAGAAGCACACGCCAGCCAAAGGAAAAGCACATAAGTTGTTTTATTCTGTTGTTTCTGCTCTTTCTTCTCTAGTACCGGAATACTTGTGTCTTGCAGCAGCTGTTACCTGGCTGTGACCAGGCTGTGTGATTTGACCTAGTAACTCTGGCAAGATTCTACTAATTTAATAACCTTTACCTATATGTGCAATGTCTGAGCAGCAGCTGCATGTGCTCTGTGTCTTGGAAGCAATGATTATATTAATGGTATATTTTATTTTCAAAATATGTTATTAAACCCCCCACAAACACCAACGAACCAATTTGTCCATTTATTTGGGGTTTTGTTATGTGGCTTGGGTTTTTTAAAAATTATTTTAATTTTTGCTCGTAGGCTTTTTTTTCCCCCACTGAATCTTCTATTATCAACTAGTTGAACTGTGGCTTTGTCATCAAAGTCAGTTTACCAACTCAGATTGGCTTCTAGCAGACTTGATACATTATCAGTCTGTCTCTTCCTGCCTTCTGCTGCAAGGATATGGCTTTCATTATGCATATGTCCTTAGTCTTTGGCAGCTGGAGGCATATATGAGTTGAAGTCTATTTTGTGGAAAATTAAGTAGCATGCATTTTGTTCTCTTACTCAATTAAGGCATTTCCACTAACTTAATATATTTCTGAGACTTAACAGAACTTGAAAGAGGGACAATTTATGCTGCTGAAAGCTGGAAGCCTCCTTTACTAGTCTGTCCAGTAGTATTTATCTTACACATCTAAGAATTCTGAAAGGTTTGCTGGATTTTTATTTTTTTCTCCAATGAGGCACAGATTCAGGAGGAGGGATTCTATCTTTTCTGATCATAAACCAGATAAAAATTCAGGAGAAATCTGTAGCCTGTAGGGAACCCCTTAAAGCAACGTGACCAAACA
Source organism: Acanthisitta chloris (assembly GCF_000695815.1). NCBI lineage: Eukaryota > Metazoa > Chordata > Aves > Passeriformes > Acanthisittidae > Acanthisitta > Acanthisitta chloris. The sequence continues at coordinate 1,580 of NW_008688170.1, forward strand.
CAATCTTACAGAATACATCTTCTGAGTCACACACACAGTTACTCCCTCCAGTGCATTGTACCCAATCTTCTCTTTTCCTAATAATATTAAGGCTGCAGCAGGATACTGGAGAGGCGTGGCAGCTTGGATTACTGTTTAGTTCACCTCTTGGTTGGGGAACCAGGTCACCTGACAGAGCTGTCTGTGTTGCCAGCGTCAGGAGGATTAACCTCTCATAATCTCTGTGATTTGAGTAAGAGATTTTGTTCCTGTCCTCACTGCTCAGTTCAAAGCAGCTGCTGAGCAGAAACTTCAGTGGATCTTCAGCAACATGTCTGTGTTGGTCAGCCAAAAAAGAAAAAAAAGGAAGAAATACATGATTTCTCCTAGCTGTGTTTTTCAGCAACTGGTTTAAGTGTTTGTTAAGTGTATATAGGTGGAGCTAACTGTTCTGTGAAATCAGGGAAGTTGGCTACATCCTCAGTTTCCTTTTTGTTTACAAGGTGTTCTGTTACACAAATGGAGTCAAATCCATTTCTCCATCACCATACTCTGCTTCCCCAGCCTCTTGAAAAGAAACTTTGGACAAAAGCAAAGTCTCTTGGTTTGTACGCACAACATAACAAAACTTCAGTGTGTGTTTGTTTTCCCACTTCTCAAGAAAAATATAACAGATCCAGACCGATCAGTTGAAGGTGATGCTCACCTGCGTATGCTAGGTCAGACCAAAGCTGGGAGGGATTACTCAGTCAACTAAGGTACGTGCATCTGCCCTTGAGGAGTGGTGGTGCTAGTAATAAGGGACTTTTGTATCTGCTTATGCCCCCACAAAATTTGAACGATATTCTTTTGTGTATTGTGATACACAAATCATGAAAGGGAGGTTGCTTATTTTGGTTTAAAAAAACCCCACCAGTAAGTATTTGCTGTGCCATACAGGTAGCAAAGCATCTTGCATCTCTTTGATAGTCCCTTTCTTCTCAATGGAGAGTGGTATGGGTTTGTGTGTGTTTTCTGCCTACTTTAAAACATCTGATACTGCTGTCAAGTGACAACAAAGATATATAGCAGAGAGGCAAAGTTGTGAAGTGAGGTGTCTGAGGCATGTATTCCCTCTTGCTTGTTGAAGAAATACTAAAGTGAAATTCCCCTGAAATTGCCTGTTGACACCCTTAAATCTTGATTATACTGGGAATGGAAGAGGTTTGGTGGTAGAACAGACCACATGAAACTCTACTTTCAAAAATGTCAGCTCTGCGTCTGAAGCCTGGGGGCATATTAATTTACAAAGTAGGTACTCCTGTGCCATTGTGTCATGTTTTTTTCATAGGAATTGTCTAGGTGTTTGCATGGAGAAGACACTGGTTAAATGGTCCTGTTCCTCAGCCCTTACTATTGTGATATGGTTTGTCTTTGTGCAAG
>NW_008688170.1:3025-5057 GCF_000695815.1 Acanthisitta chloris
ACATCTGGTTTGGGATGCAAGTGCAAGATATCATTGATGTCAGAGTGGTTGTTTGGGAATTCCAGCATTCAGTTTGAGCCGTAGGACTGTCAGACTGTATTAGGTTTGTGTGGCCAGATTTTTGTCAGTGAGGGGGCTACATGGGTGGCTTCTGTGAGAAGCTGCTAGAAGCTTCCCCATGTCTGCAGAGCCAATTCCAGTGGTGCCATGATGGACCTGAAACTGCGGGATGGCGGAGACAATCAGACATGGCAGTAATGCCTTTGGGATAACATGTTTAAGAAGAAAATAAAAAGCACAGAAGTAGTTGCAGCCAGAGGAGTGAGAATACATGAGAGGAACAAGTATGCAGACACCCAGGTCAGTGGAGGAGAGGGAGGAGATACTTTTGGTGCCAGAGCTGAGGATCCCCTGTGGCTTGTTTTGAAGACCATAGTGAAGCAGCTGTGTCCTTCCAGCCCATGGAGGTTAATAAGATGCACAGATCCACTGCAGCCTGTGGAGGAAACCCATGCTGGAGCAGGTGGATTCCTGAAGAAGGCTGTGACCCCATGAGAAGGCCGTGCTGGAGCAAGCTCCTGGCACAGATCTGAAGATCTGTGGGGAGAGGAGACCCATACCAGAGCACAATTCCTGGTAGGACTTGTGTGATCCTGTGGGGGATCTGTGCTGGAGCAGGCTGTCCCTGAGGGATTGGGCTGCACCTGTGGAGAGTGACCCATGCTGCAGCAGTTTGTGGAGAACTGTAGCCCGTGGGAGGACTCATACTGGAGAACTTCATGGAGAGCTGTCCCTCATGGGTGTGACCCCACACTGAAGCATGGGAAGGACTCCTCTCTCAGATCAGTGGTAGAAACAAGGTGTGATGAACTGACCATAACCCCCACTCCCTGTCTCCCTGCTACAGGGAAGGAGGGAGGGGTGAGGGAACATGTTTTTTTTATCATTACCCTGCTCTGATTTTGTTAGTAATAAAATCACTTAGTGTCCACAAGTTGAGTCTGTTTTGCCTGTGATGGTATTTAATGAGTGATTTCTCCCTGTCCTTGTCTCAGTCATGAGCCTTTTGCTATATTTTCTCTCCTCTGAGTTCTTGCAGAGGGAAGTGATAGAGCAGCTTTGGTGGGTGCCTGTTATCCAGCCAGGGTCAACCTGCTACACAGGTTTACCAAAACCACTGATGTTTTGGGAACAGTCAATTACAATCTGACTGGCTTTGTCATGGTGCTGGTGGGGTGAGAGGAAGTAACTACAAGATGAACACCTGTGAGATGGCAGAAAGGGTCTCTGTGGTGTATTGCTTGTGAATATTCTTGTGTGGCTTGGTTGCTGTTCTCAGGGGATAAATAGGACAGGAGAACTGACACTGGAGAGCCTTTCCTTGGTGAAGCTTGAGTCTGAGTGCTGTACTAACTGTGCGCCAGTTTTGAGTAGCAAATGGATGTTGAGGTGACATCTAGGAGGAAAGTTAAATTCCAGGTAGATGTCAACATGTCTGTGGGAAGGTTATGAAGAAGCAAAGCACAACTCTAAGTGAGCATCTGATTATGCTGGCTCTTGCCTTGATAGAATTAACTTGTCAATTTGCACTGAGATCGTGATTATTGTCTGATAAGCTGAAAAGGTGAATATTGAGGTAAAGAGCTCTCTGAAGAGCAGCACACAGGTTGGAGGTACCTTGTATTTCAGCACAGGCTGTGGAGCTCTTGAGGACTTGGAGCAGATATTTTCTATACCGCCTTTGAGGACAATAACAAGATGCATTGCTGGAGAAAAGATTTTTGTCTGAGCACTGGAAGGATGTTATTCCAGCAAGTCTTAAAGTGGACAAAAGATGGCTTATGGTTATCAATTTATTCTAATTACCTGAAAGACAGCTTGAACTCAATGGTTTGGTCTGTTTTGTATTGGCTGGAGAAATGTTCTGAGCCTGCCTGCCTGCCAAGGTGAACTGAGGAGCTGTGAAGGCAGGAGGAAGGGGGATAGATCGATTTACAGCCTGGCAGTGTCTGCAGTGCTGGCAATTTCTGGA
>NW_008688170.1:5095-6708 GCF_000695815.1 Acanthisitta chloris
TCCACTCCTCACCTCAGACTGCCACCTCCTGTTTGCTGCTCAGTGTTTGACCACAAAAGCTGCCTGAAAGTAGAAGCTTCTGCACATTTTCTGTGTCCAAGTGTATTTCATGTAAAAACTGAAAAATAGTTAATGGGCTGTTGGCACTCTGGATTCACTGACAGTCCTAATCTGTTTCAGAAGGCTGTAAAGTTCAAGACTTGCATTTTCCTACATTAGTTACTGATGCCCAGCATCTGACTCCAGCTTTCTTGGCCATAAGGTTCATGAATATGCTGGTTTCTCCCCCTTTCCCCTCCCCGAAAGAAAAAACATTGTCAAGCTTATTTCACCTGATCTTTATTTGAAATCAATTGAATGCTTCCGACTGCCTTTCAGGAAGCTTTTTCTGGGATCTGCTGTAAGTAAACTTCTTGCACTTCCTTACTGCAAAGCAGAAGTTTCACTAACTGCTAATGCTTAATGTAATAATGCTTTGACCTGTGGTTTGCAAAATAACTTATCAATGTTTTAAGCATTTTATTGGCAAGCTCTTCTGAGGTATTTGTTTTTTGATAAAATGATCTGCCTGTTTTAAAATGCTGGATTCCTATTGCAGTGCTGAATGGTCATGGCGTACTGATTATATTTTGCTGGTGTAGATCCTGTTCTATGCTAGATTTGTGGTAAAATCAACATATCCACTTTCAAGTTCAGAGATGAGGGGAGTTCCAGGTTTTGGGACATGTTGTTTTGTGAGTCTCCTCCCTCCCTTCCTCTCTGTGAACCCTGTCCTAGGTGCTCTGCTTCCAATATTGTTTTCAAACCAACAAAAACAGCCTAACCTTTCTGCCTGATACTACTTTCCAGAGATGTAAAGATTTGGAAGAGCGATCTGATGTCTACTTGAAGGAAGGTACCGGTTGCAGGTCTCTTGAGTTTTCTCTTGCATTTAGTTCCCTGTCACAGTTGCTTTCTACAAGCTACATACATAGTTTCAGTTCCATTTTTCCTGTCCTATAGGTTCCTAGTAAGACGCTGAATTTGTGTTGCTTTGAGTTACATTTAAGTTTTCAGTCCAAAATTCTGTTCACAACAGCAGTCCCCATGGTATATCTTCTGCAGTGCTGTTTATAATTTTTTAAATTGCTCTAGTGTTTTCTTCACCTGTAAACTTCTGTCGTTAAAATAGTTCAAGGAGTATTTCAGGTAGGTGAGTTCTTGAGCTAAGCTGCAAACAAGAATGCATATGAAACTCTTCAGTTCAGGAGGTTGAAAACCTGTATGGTGTTAAGTCAGTGTGTCAAATCAAATCTGGTAACAGATTAACCTGTAAACAAGACCCAGATGCGTCTCTAACTGTCTGAATCTATTTTGTGATTGAAAGTGCTTAGAAGCCTACTTACATTAACTGTCTACTGCATTAAGCCATCATGGAAAGTAAATTGAATTGTCGCCCCTTCTATCACATGAAATACCTTTTAGAAAAGCAGGATCTTTTAAGAGAAGGCTTTTTGCTGATGTGGACTGAGTTTTACTTAAGCACCTCCCCCACGCCTGCCCCTCCTTGCAAAGGGTCTGCAAAGCTGGTCCTCTCTGCCAGGTATATCATAGAATCAGGTGGATTGGAAGAG
>NW_008688171.1:0-403 GCF_000695815.1 Acanthisitta chloris
CTATTTTTTGTCCATTTTGTGCCATTTTGGGGCCTTTTCTGTCAGTTTTTTTACCATTTTTGGGCAGTTTTTCAATTTTTTACCATTTTGGGACTTTTCCTCAGTTTTTGGGCCATTTTCTCAGTTTTTGTGCCATTTTGAGCTGTTTTCCTCAGTTTTTGGGCCTTTTTTTCTCAGTTTTTGTGCCATTTCAGACTGAGTTTTCTTTTATTTTTGCCTCATTTTTTCCCCATTTTTAGGCCATTTTTTCCCATTTTTTTCTCAATTTTTTTCCAATTTTTTTCCCATTTTTCCCCCATTTTTTCCCAAATTTTTCCCCATTTTTTCCCATTGTTTTTCCCCATTTTTTCCCATTTTTTCCAAATTTTTTTCCCCGTTTTTTCCCCATTTTTTTCCAATTTTT
>NW_008688172.1:0-404 GCF_000695815.1 Acanthisitta chloris
CGTTTCTTCCCCAGAAATAAAGTTTTTTCCTCAGTAAAAAGAGGGTTTTGCCTCAGGTTTTCCTTAGGTTTTTATCCCAGAAAAATGAGGTTTTCCCTCAGGTTTTCCCCCAGGAAATGAAACTTTTTCTCTCAGGTTTTACCCCAGAAAAAGGAGGTTTTCGCCTCAGGTTTTACCCCAGAAAAATGAGGATTTTCCCTCACGTTTCTTCACGAGAAATAAAGTTTTTCCCTCACAAAAGGAGATTTTTGCCTCAGGTTTTCCCTCAAAAATAGGAGGTTTTTACTCCCAGAAAAAGAAGGATTTTTTTCCCCTCAGGTTTTCCCTCAAAAATAGGAGGTTTTTACTCCCAGAAAAAGGAGGTTTTTTTCCCCTCCAAAAAAAGGTTTTTCCCTCAGGTTTTA
>NW_008688173.1:0-1552 GCF_000695815.1 Acanthisitta chloris
CGCACCGTGTTCCTTGCCCCAGGTGGGCACCTGGTGGGGCACCAGCACCCCCAGAGCAGTCAATAAATCCAATAAATCCATGTGCCGCTCGCTGAGAACTGCCTGGTGGCGCCGGTGTTTGCTTCCTGCCCCAGCAGTGGCGGGACTTGGGGGCAGGACTTGGGGGTGGAGAGGTTTGGAGTGGTAAAATCATGGTGTGGAGGCAGTGTGGGATGTTGTGGTCCTGGTCCTATGGGATGGGGCAGTGCCAGGTGTGGGGTTGTCCCAACCTGGATTTGGGGCGATCCTGGACTGGATTTGGGCTGGTTCTTGCCTGGATTTGTGTGGTCCCAGCCTGGATTGGTGCCCACTGATGGATTTAGGACATGGGTCTCAGAAGGCACTTTGCTTCATGAAGTGGGGCTTAATGGGGTTTTGGGTGATAAAATGATGGGGATTTTGCTCTGTACAGGCTGTCATGGTTCTGGTCCCACGAGATGAGGCAGCGTTGAAGCTTGAGTCGGTCCCAGCCTGAATTTTGGGCTGGTCCCAGCCTGGATTTAGGGTGGTTCCAGCTTGCTTTGGTGCCCACTGCTGGTTTTAGGACTCAAGCTTTGAGAGGTGTTTGCTGTAGGAAGTAGGCTGTAGTGAGAGGTGGGGTGATAAGCTAGTGGGGTTTGCCGTGTGCAGGTGGCACACATGGGACAGCACTAGGCTTGGGATGGTCCCAGCCCAGATTTAGGGTGGTGGATGTAGGACACACAGTGCTTTGCTGTAGGAAGTGGGTTTGAGTGAAAAAAATGATGGTTTGCTGCTTTGTGTGGGCTCTCATGTCTGGTCCCATGGGATGGGGCAGCTTCGGGCTCATATCAGGGCTCCCACCTACTCCTAGCTGCAGTTACAGGGTACAGAGCAGCAGTGGTTCTGTCCATGTCACTACCAGCACCCATGAGTGCCCTGGGGAACATGCCATGCCTAGGGCTGCTGTGTGCCTGGGTGACAACATGGGTGACAAACCCACATTTGCCCCTTGCTATGAAGCAGGATCGCAGCCACCATATCAGCAGTGGCATGGGGGGGCCTGGAGCCTGAGCCTTGGCCTTGGCCTGGAGCAGCCCTCTGGCTAGGGCTCCACCTTCGTTCCTGCTCAACCCTGTCCTACTTCTATCTCAGCCTCCATCTCCACCTCCATCTTCTCCCTTCATCTTTGTTGTCTGCTTCATCACCTTCACATCCGCCTCACTTCATCTTCTCTACCTCCATTCCACTCCCACTTCTTCCACACCCATCTCTGTCTCCTCCACCCTCATCCCACCTCTATGTTTATCCCCAGCACCCCTTTCCTCCACTTGTACGTCCATCTCCTTTGCCACCATGATGCCATGTCCTCCACCACTCTCTTCCTCTCTCATCTTCTCCATCTCTACCTTCTTCCCACCTCCTCCCCCTCCATCCCTTTCTACCACTGTGGCTGCACCAAGTTTCGCCAGACATCCCCCTCATGCCTTGGTAGGCACAGCCCCAGGGTACCATGACTGGCAGTCTTGGTGCAGCTACCCCCACCCCAGACCTC
>NW_008688174.1:0-554 GCF_000695815.1 Acanthisitta chloris
CCAGGAGGTCTCTGGGTGGGACATTTGGGCTCTAGGTGGGTCTGGAGGGGGTCCAGGAGGTCCCTGGATGGGACATGTTGGGTTTGGAGGTGTCCAGAGGTGGGACCTTGGGGGTTTGAGGGGTCTGGGGGCTCCCGGGATGGGACATTGGGGTTTTGGGATGTCCAAGGGGCTGGAGATGGGTCTGGGAGGTCCAGGGGTAGGACAGGTTGGGTTTGGAGGGTACAGAGATGAGACCTTGGTCCCACCCACCCATATTTGGGGTCTCCCCACCCACATTTGGGGTCCCCCCACCCACATTTGGGGACCCACCCCCCCCGTGTGGGTGGGACATGTTGGGTCTGGGGGTTCCAGGGATGGGACACTCAGGGTCTTGAGGGTCTCCAAAGGGGTTGGAGTGCCCCACTGACCACTCCAGGTGCCCCATTGACCCCCTGGAAGCTCCTCCAGTTCCATCCCCTCCAGATCATTGCTCCCATCTCCTCCCACCCACGTTTGGGATTTCCCCACCCAAGTTTGGGGTCTCCCCACCCACATTTGGGATCTCCCCACCC
>NW_008688175.1:0-242 GCF_000695815.1 Acanthisitta chloris
TAGTCGTGCGGGTCCGGGGATTGCTGTGACACTTCAAATGTCACCTCCCCTTCCCATTTCCTTCATATCGCTGAGCCGAGTGGTATTTCGGGCTGTTCTGGACCCAGCCGCGTTTTGGGGAGGGGTAAACGCAGCTTTGCGGGGTGAGTTTGGAACAGGAGAGTGGAACGGGTGAGTGATGGAGAGACACCGACCTGGGTTCATCACACTCAGCAGCTTCTCAAAACTGCCCTTGGGTCCTT
>NW_008688175.1:255-3125 GCF_000695815.1 Acanthisitta chloris
CAGAGCTGAGCAGAGGTGCTTTGTGCTGGTGAAAGTGGGGCACAGTGTAGGGGCACAGCACAGCCCAGGGGTGCCAGGGTCGGGGGCAGGTCCCTGCAGTGAGGTTTGGCAGGGTACTTGCAGTTGGGCTGCCCAAAGGGCTCCCAGTTTAGCAGCCAAAGGCTGGAAGGGTGCTGGGGTATGCCGAGGCTCTCACTTCCCTTGCAGGGAACTGGGCAGGACTGGAGTGTCTGGGAGCACTTGTGGGTCTGTGCCGGCTTACTCACACCAGGGTAGTTCCAGCTAGTCTGGTTCCTGACCTTACTGATGTCCTGCCCGGAGTCCTGGCAGTCCCTTACTCTGTCCTTCAAGTACTGAAGCAAAATTGAAATGGAGAAAAAAAAAAAAAGGCCATTTCCTTAGGAAATGTGCCTTGCCATTTGCTCTTAAGACACTTTTTCTGCCCTTAGACAGTTTCCCAAGTGTTATGTCTGGTCCTAACCTTTCCATCCTACTGTCTTCACGTGTTTCCTCCTGGCCTGGAATTGAGTTTCTTGCTTGCAAACTGTTTTCCCTTGGAAATCTGGAGTGGCTGAGGGGGGAGGAGGTGGCAGCGGGGGGAGAAATCGACCTACCCCTGCCTTCCTCACCCGAGTCTGCCAGACTCCCTGGGATTTTGGCTCCTCCAGCTTACCCCAAGCATTATCTTGCTACTTTTTTTTCCCCCTGCGAATCTTGTTCTTTTTTTTTTTTTTTTTTTGCTCAGGTTTGCTGGGCTTGGCAGTGGATCTGCCATCTCTCCGTGGTCCAGTTATTTAATGGAAACCTCTTTTATGCTCTGCTGTCACTGTGAGGGGTTGGTGAGTGGTGGTGGGGGGAAACGCTCTTTGAGCACCTACAGATGATCCTGGGAATGGCTGCTCTTTTTTTTTTTTTCCTCCTCCCTCTTGTGAGCTCCGGCTTTCTTCTAGGTTTTTTTTTTTCTTGTTGTGCTTCGTTTGTCCGTTTGGATTCCCAGAGCCCCAAGGCTCGGCTCTCACGCTGTCCCCCTGGGCAAGCTAACAAAGCCCCTTTTCTCCTGGCGCAGAGAAAAGGCTTCGCAGCCTCTTGTGTGGCACTTTCCATGGGAACGAGGGAGCCGGAGCCGGCCGTGTCCAGGTCAGGTTGCCTAGAGATGAGGGCCATGAAGCCAGGGGGGCCGCAGCCCGGCGAGGTGCCCGTCTGACAAGCCAAGCCGCTGAGTGACGGCTCTTGTACAGCACTTGAGGACAAGGAGCTGCCGAGAGAGCTGGAGGCGGCGCAAACTCCTGCGGAGCAAAGTGAGGGCTGGGGGACACATGGAGACAGAGGGGATGAACCAACGCGGCTGGTGGTGATCGGCTCTGCTCTTCCCACGCTGACCTAGCTGATGGCTCTGGAAAGCTTTAAGGCATGCTGGGCTTGCCCAAACTTGGCATCAAGTTGGGGTTTTTTTGCCTGCAGACTGGTGCCATGGGGTTCTTCTTCCCTGCAGTTTCTGCATCCACTCCTTGCCTGGCCCCCTGGTTTCTGTCTCAGGAGGGTGGCTTGGTGACAGCAGGGCACTGCCTCTGCTCAGACATCTCTCTTGGTCTGAGTCAGGCCCATCTCTGCTCATCCTGTCCCTCTCTTGCTCTGGTTTCACTAATGGTGCTCAGGCATGTGCACTGCCTTGTTGACACGGGGAAGTTCCTGCCCAAGGGCTGAGAATCCCCCGTGCCTGATGCCACGTCTCTCCTTCCCCTGATCCTCTTCTCACATCAAACCCCAACCGCCCTCTGGCTGCTCATTAGCCAGGCAGGAGGGATGCAGACACTGGTGAGAAGGGGTTAAATCCATCAGGTAGCTCCTGGCTGGACCCTGGCAGGTAGGGGGAACAGCTATTGTGTCCTTCCTTGGCCGCTCTTTGTTCTGCCCACAATAGTCCCTGTTTCCTGCCCTCTGTCTCCTCCAAGACACTGCAAAGGGCACCCCTTTCTCCTTCCTGCTTCTCTGCACAGAGAGGGCAGATCCCTATTCCCTTCTAAGTCTTTTCCTTGGGTTGCAAAATCCAGGCTGGACAAGCTGCTTTTGGAGGAGAGTTATGGGTTTTCTCCTCCTTTGCTTTGGGGAGAGTTTCCAGCTGTCTCAGTATCCTTAGGATGCTGGAGTGCAAGCTGGACAAACTTTGCACTTGAAAGAAAAGAGATGGGGGAGGAAAATGGCCATTAAATAGAAATCCTGGACAGGAGCAAGAAGCCACTGCTTGCCTGCTGAGTCGGGTTATTTGCAGTGTCAGAGTTGCATAAGACCCCTGTCCCTGGGGTACCCCGAAGGTGGCTCAGTGTCCCCTCTCCCTGGGGCACCTTGGAGGTGGCCAGGTGCCCCTGGGGCAGCGCAAACACAGCCAGGCAGCTCGGCACACGCCGCGGTGTGCAGGGCTCCGGCGTGGGATCCGCTGGCTGCCTCCGCTCGGTGCGGTAATTGCAGGCTTTGAAAAATTCCTGCTCTCAGGGCAAAGGGAATGGCTTTGCCTTCCAGAGTACGTTCCTCTGATGGCGGCTCCCAAATTTCTCTAGCACCTTGGCCAGGGTCTCCACCCTCAGGGTGGCTGTGCTGGAGCGTGCAGACATGTGTGTCCCACTTGGACTGTCCCCAGGAGTGGGAGAGAGAACTCGGAGCTGCTGAGACCAGGGGGCTGCTCATCCCAAACCAGCTCCACGCTGCAGCTGGTTCCCCCAGCCCTGGGCTGGATGCCAAGACCTGCTGAGAACTGTTGCACTCATATGTGAGGGTCCCTCCCTGCTGTCCCTCCGGGCAGCCTGTGTGGGTTTTAGGGGTGGGGACCCCTTAATTGCCTGTCCCAGTGATGCTGCTGTCCTTGTCCATAAAAG
>NW_008688175.1:3136-4114 GCF_000695815.1 Acanthisitta chloris
GTGGAGCGCCAGGCGGGAGGGTGGGGGACCCTCACCGCACAATGGGCTCATTGTTTGCGAGGAGGTTATTAAAAAATTATAGCATTTAAAATTACAGTGGAGGATTCTTCCTCTTGCCGAAAGGAGTTGGGAAGAGGGGGTGGGGAGGAAGAGCCCACGGCCTTGCAAGCCCTTTCCTCACCTCTGCAGGTCCCAGCCATGGGGTCCTGTGCCAGCACAGGAGCCCCAGTCCTTGGGGAAAGCCACTGCCATCGCGGGGCACAGCCACTGTACTGCTCCCAACCTGCTGAGGAGGGGTGGGGATTTTCCCTCCTAACCCCCAAAAGCTGGAGGGAAAAGGGAAACATTTGCTGCAGGGGACACAAAGCTGGACAGGGACCTGCTCTGGCAGCATCCTCACCCCCTCCAGATCCCCTTGCCCAGCTGGAGGCAGAGCCTCTCCCCCTCTCCCCATCCAGCACTCCTTCACTGCCTCCCTTCCCCTGCACTCAAGTGGGATGGCTGTGAAAGGGGGTGAAGCCCTCTCTGGCTGCTGGGTAGGTGGGTGTTGGAGTGCTCCATCCTCTCCCAGCATGGGGAAGTGAGACATGGCATGGGGTCAGGATTTGTGCACCACAGAGTCATTGGGTGCCTGCCTGGAGGTTCCCCTTTTTGGCAAGTGAGCTGGTGGGACAGCAGCGAGCACGGGGTATGCTGAGTGTGTGTCACCCCGGGGAAAGCTGCTGAGTGTGTGTCACCCTGTCAGCTCTGGCAGCTGCTGAACTGCTCCTCCAGGCAGTGCAGAGAGGGGCAGGATGACCCCGGGGTGGCCCTGGCTAGTGGGACCCCTTGTGCAGCACCCAGCCATGAGCAACCCACGAGCTCTGCCAGTGGAGGGGAAATGAGTCACCCTGAAAGGAGAAATGAAGGGGAGGGCAAAAAAAATAAAGAAATGAGCCCTCCTCGAGGGGTGAGGAGGAGGAGGAGGAGGAGGGGAGC
>NW_008688176.1:0-791 GCF_000695815.1 Acanthisitta chloris
ATCCCACAGGGAACGTAACACAGAGGAAAAAAAAGAAAAAAAAAAGCAGAAAAATCTAAAAAAATCACTTTTCTGCTGTGATTTGCTTTTTTTTGGGAGAATTCCAAGGGGGACGGGGGGACGAAGGGAAAACGGATTTTTTTTTCTATTTAACTCAGGTTAAACCCGCAAATTCGCCCGAAAAAAATCAATTTTTAAGGAGGGAAATGCCTGAATTAAATTTCATAGCACAGAGCGAATCGCCCTGACCCTTCCCGAGGAGTCTCCGCAGCCAAAACTCGCTGAGATCTGATTTTTTTCCCCTATTTAATGCAGGATAAACCCCCAAATTTGCCCGAAAAAAATCAATTTTTAGGGAGGGAATTGCCTGAATTAAATCTCATAGCACAAAGCGAATCGCCCTGACCCTTCCCGCGGTGTCTCCGCGTCCCAAAAATCTGATTTTTCTCCAATTTTCGGCATTTTTTGGGCACGGTTTAACCTCCCCTCGCTGTCCTGGGAGGGATTTAAGGCGAGGGAGAACGAGAAGGAAAATTTTTCCCCAAAAACCTTCAATTTTTCCCTAATAAATCCTCTCCAAACTTCAACTTCGTTTTCTACCTCTTCTCTTTTGCTTTTCCAACCTCAACCGGCATTAAAAAAAAAAAATAAAATTAACTCCAAATTCTTGGAATGGATTTTATCCCTGTTGGATTTTTTTAAATTTTTTTTTTTTTTGCCGGTGCCAATGGTTCGGGTGAATTGGGTAAAGCTGCGGGAAGGAATTTTGGGGGATTTGAGGATTTTTTTTT
>NW_008688177.1:0-1394 GCF_000695815.1 Acanthisitta chloris
GCCAGGCAGCGCTGGCCGCTGCAGGGCCATCAGCGTGTCTCCATGTGTGTGATGTGTCAGACTGTGTGTGCCTGTGCTTGTTTACATGGGAAGGAGGCAGCGGAGGGAGGGGGAAGGGATGACTTTGAGGGAGGCCTCAGAAAAGAAAAAAAAAAGCGAATGAAAAAAAAAGAGGGAAATTCCTCTGTTCTGTGATATGAAGCAAAAGGCATTTATTTTTATGGCAATTAGGGATGGCTGAGCATCCCTGGAAGCTGCAAAGATAAACATGCCCAGCTTTGTCTGCTCCAGGCAGCTGCCAGCCCAGCGCACAGTGGGTGCTGAGCCCCAGCGGGGTGCAGCCCATGGGGTGGGAGGAGGGCTGGCTCCCACGTGGGGTTTTCTCCGCCTGTGGCTGACATACGGTGATCAGGGTGAATTTTCTTTTCCCTTCTGAAAATAGTTCTCATCCAGCCATTTTTCAGGGAAGAAGCTGTGCCTGGCACTGCAAGGGCACCCACTCCATCCAGCACTGTGTCTGCACCAGAGATGTATTTATGCTCAGCCACAGGGTACACCTGAGACCTGTCCCCATCCAAACCAATTCTCCCAGCACCAGGAGGTTTGCTGAGTGGCCCTGGGCCATGCTGAGGAGCTGAAGTGTGAGTGCAAGCTAAGGTAGGGAGTTGCCAGGTCTCTAACCCCTGTTCCCCCCAGAGTGGAGGGATCACCCTGGGAAGTGGCTGGGGAGACACCTCCATGTCTCCTGCTGCAGCTCAAAGCCTGGAAGTGGCTGCAGAAGAGGGAAATTCACCTCCCAGGCTGCAGAGGCCCCATCCAGGTTTGTTCTGGCATCATGGCATCCTTCAGAGAGGACTTGGCTGCAGCATCAATGGCACCTGAGGTGAATTTTCCCTTTTCTGCACAAACTTATAGGCAAAAGGCCTGACTCTGCCATGAACCGACCAGAGCTTGTTGGCCTGACTTCGCACTGACACTGGCAAGCTGTGGCAGGAAAGGGAGACTCCCATTTTATGGCTCTTTCCCAGCAAATTGAGGTTCAAGGGCCTTTCCTCAGCACAGCTGGGTTTGCAACCTCCCTGGGAGGACACAGCTCCTCACAGCATGGGCTAGCCCTGTGCCCCCACCTCCACTCCTGAGCTAACTGGCAGTGATGTGGAGATGGAAACGGGCAGAAAATCAGGTCAGCTGGAAACGCCCTCGCCATCTCTTCCTTTCATGTCTCCCCCCATCTTCCTCTCTTGAGGAAGGCCTGATGAAGCCTGGGGGGATTATGTCGATAACCACACGGCAAATCCTCCACATGGAGATGGGGGGTGAAAACCTCTTGCTGTGGTCTCTTCTGCAGTCTGGAAGCAAATCGCAGAGGCAGGGTGAGTCTGAAGCCAGCAGCC
>NW_008688177.1:1463-1769 GCF_000695815.1 Acanthisitta chloris
CTTCTTTCTGCCCTTTTTTTTTTTAAATAGCTGATGTAGCAATAAATTAAAAAATAGAGGAAAATATATATGAATATATCATGTCTGCAGAGCTCCTTTAATTAAAAGAAAAATCTTCAAGCACTTTTCAGCCCCTTGGATAGCCGTTGTGAAAGGCCAGAGCCGCTGGGTACCTGCCACGTGGGAGGGTGGGATAGAGCAGCACACCTGCGAGTGCAGGGGAATCCATGGAGCCAGCGGCTGACAGAGGCTGATTAATGCCAGGGACATGAGCACAAAGCATTTCACAAATAGTCCTTTCCAGAG
>NW_008688177.1:1796-7809 GCF_000695815.1 Acanthisitta chloris
AAAGGCTGGTCTTGTGTTTCTCAGTGGCAAAGACTTAACGGTAAATACATGGCTTTCCCTAATACTCTTTTTTCCTTGTGGTTTCAGTGCTCACTGGTGTGTTTGGCCCCCAAGCTCTGGGAGGGGGTTGCTCCAGCTGGAAGGGTTTGGGCTTCTCCTTCCCATGCCATTGGCTGTTCCCATTCCTATGCCATGGCTCTCCCTGGAGCCAGCCCATGAGGTGGTGGGGAGACAAAGCTCAGCTGTGATAGCAGCATCCTCCAAGGAGGAGAAGAGTGGGGACACAAACTCCATCCCTGCAACTCCCATCTTCCTCCTCAAGCCACAGGGTGTACGCACACACTGGATATCAGACTTCTCCATGCTGGAAATTATTTAATTAGCCTCCTTCAGTCACTGGAGCCCTTGGATACACTTCTGCATCCAGCCCCCTGCCATCCATCTGCAGCAGATGGGACAGGCTCTTGGTGTATGGCCTGCAACAGCCTATGCCTCTGACTGCCTGGAACTCTCCTGGATTGGAGTTTTACTGAGCCCACTGGGTGCCTGAGCCAGGAAAGATTAATGAACATTCACTGAACTTGCTGGAGACCTTGGCTTGTGGTTGGATTCTGAAGCTGTAACTGGAAACATGAGAAAATCTGGAGAGTTGTACCACAGCAGTGGCTATTTTTTATACAGATGGAGAGCCTCCAAAGAGGGAGCAGGGAGATGCTGCAGTGTAAGGTCAGGCACTTCAGAGCCGTGATTTACTATCTGGAGGCTTCCCATGTGCTTCAAGCATTTGCATCTTAGAGCAACTTGCAATCTCCATGTGCTGCATACTCTCACTCCACTCTGTCTCTGCCCCAGGTTGTTTCACTGTCCTCCAACATCCAGGACACATCTCTAAAATCTAATTCAGCAGAAACAAGGGCCATTCCCAGGCTCATCATTAACCTGCGGGAGCATGTTGGGTCAGGGCCATGCGCCAGGCAGCCCTCTCCAGACCATTCCCAGCAGGGCTAGGAGCCACCACAGGCAGGGAAGCTGGCAGAAGGGCAGGCAGCAGTGGTGTCAGAGGAGAGGTTAATAGCAGGACCTGCTCTGTTCCCTGACTTTGGTGCCAGAGTCAGCCCAGGCACATTTCATTTACCACTACAGAGAAAGCCACAAAGAACAATCATCATACCCACACTTGCACAGGCAACACAAGCTCACTTCTCAGTTTCTCTGCCAGGAGAGAGACAGGTGAAGATGGAAGCACAACTTTAATTGCAATTAAATCTTACAATATCGCAGATCGAATCATGTGGGTAACCAAGAGTGCAGCTGAGCTTTGACTCTCCACAGGCTCGTGCAGTTCAGACACTTGCCCTGCACTTTGCTTTTGATAGCTGTGCACAGCCACAGCCACAGAGGGAGCAGGTAGTGGCCTCTGGTCCCTGTCAGGGGTGGAGCAGGGATGCTTATCACCTGCCCCTGTGCTGCCCTGAACACAGAACTGCCTTATGAATTAGTATTTAGTGATGACACAATAAGACAAGCTGGAAATCAGTGTCTTCATGCAATAAGGGGGTCAAGATAAAGGGAGATACCATTTCTCTAAGACTGATCTAATCCTGCAGATAGTTTCATCCCACAGGAAACCCAGGTGAGGGGCTGGCATTGGTGGGAGCAGGGGCAGCAAACCTGCCCTAAGGCTCTGCCTCTCCACCAAAGCTGGGGATGGAGAGTGGCTGCTGGGTTTGGGGCCCTTCGGTCCCTGCCCAGCTGTGATTCCAAGCCAAAACCATAAATTGCTGGTGAATTATCACTATTGTTATTTTACAGGTGGAAGCACCCCAGTGGGGTGAGCACCCAGCTCGCATTCCAGCTCTGTCTCCAGCTCAGGGATATGTGTGCAGGAGCAATTAAAGCTGGATATTAACAGGGCATGGGCTGTGAGGAAAAGTCTTGCCTGTCTCTGCAAGGATGCTGCATTTTGTGATCCCTGCAGAAGGTTCAGACAGTGCTGGGGGTGGTGAGAGGGTCTTCAGGTCTTTGGGCTCTGAAGGATGCCAGAGGACTTGATGCCTTGCTCCATTCCATCTCTGCCTGTCCCTCCTGCAGATACCATCCCTGCGAGGGTAGGACGTCTTCGTCCAAGGAGGAGGATATGGGGCTGATGGAGCAGCAGCATCAAGTGATCCACTTTGTGAGGTGCTGGAGCACTGGAGAGAGGGCTGACAATCCACCCCAGGGCTGCAGGGTGGCTCTGGGGGCCCAGGCTGGCACAGGACCCCCTCACTGCTCCAGGTGCCCTTGGTGGAGGATCAGGCCTGCCATGGTTCAGGGCTGATGACTCTCTGCCAGCCCTGGGAAGGCTGCAGAGCTGTGGTGGGGGGAGCAGGGGTGTCTGATGGCCTGCTGATAGATATTCCTCTGTTGCTGCATGGAGAATCACTGCTGTCTCCTTGTCAGAGCCCAGACTTGCAATGCCAGCTATGTATTCTTCCCTGCTGTACAGGCAGCCTGGCTGCTTGTCACCATATTTTTGTAGTTTTGAGAGCTTTTTACCAGGAATCTTTGAGGAAGCAGGAGAGGAGAAGCCAGGGATGCAGAATACAGGCAGATGAGAGCTTGCTGGCTGAGTCTGGATGGCTGGGAGAGGCATGGGCGCTTGCTCCTGCAAAATGCACACAGGATCCTACGCTTCCTTGCCTCCTTCCACCAACTGTCATGTTGAGGGCACTCCTCATTCTTTCATTGATCCACAGAGCTCAGGGTTTGCCTCTTTTAGGCAGATTCAGGTACAAAGAGAGGACACATGTACCTTCTTTCCAAAGTCTTGGAGCAGTGGAAGAAGCTTTTGTGTTCCAAGAAGATGCCTGCTGGGATCCAGACAGAAGTCCTGTCTGTCTGGGCCCTGGAAGGAGCCTCACGACGACATTTCAGGAAAACATATTTCTAGAGGACATAGTGCACAAAGCCAGGGAGTCAGTACATAAGTCCTGAGCACTGGGCCAGCCCCATGCTGGGCACTGGTGCTCATGTGAAGAGCAATCGTGCATCCCGGGATGCTCAGAGCAGCAGCCCTGGGCTCATTAATGTGATTGAATCACAGCAACTCCTGAAGCAGAAAGGTATTTGGGCAACAGTCTGCTGCCTCTTTCGGTCTCCTCTGGGTCAGGCTCTAATCATTCTGGGACCAGGGTGTTCCTCTTACTGGCACCATATCTCTAATTTGTGCCTTGAAGGTCCAAACCTTTCCGTTTGCAGGAACGCGCCAGGGCGGTCTGCGATGCTGTGCTGCCTTTGCCCATCTCTCCCTGATTAATGTGAAATTCAGCCTCATGAATCATTCATGAAGCTTTATTTAGTATAATGATTTCTGACATCCAGTGCCTGGGAATAGTATTTTGGGACAGACCGTTTGCGACCAGCGAACTCCAGAAATAATGAGCTGACGTTTATCCCATCTGAACAGGGAACATACAGAAGGGGAGGGAGAGGGGCGAAGCAGCCGTGCCTCCTTCCGAGGGAATCACAGGTTGCTCTCTAATTAGCCAAATGTGTAAAAGCTAAATATTGACATCGTGTTGCAGTTCCCCGTGCTTTGCAATCACATTGCATTTTATTAACCTACATAGTGTCGGGGAAAGGAGCATCTGTGTGTGCCTTGGCACAGGCAGGGCTGAAGAGGCAGGAATTCCCCCATGCAATGCTGCTGGTGGGACCCAAGGGAGCTGGGAAATGTCTTCCTCTCTGCAGCTGGAGCTGGGGAGTGGCAGGAGCTTGTTGGGCCGCCCTAGAGCATAAATAGCCCACCCTCCTGGTCCCCAGCACTTTGCTAAAGGGGGCACTGGTTTCAGCTGGGAGGGGCTTTCTGCAGGTGAGTGAGCCCACTTGGGAGAGGGTGTGCAAGTACTCTGTGGCTATGCTGGTGGATTTGGGGGTGATGGTTCATTTATGACCCTGAGCACATGTGTGAGCCATGAGCTGGGATCTGTGCTGCAGATGGGTGTGTGAGCAGGGGCTGGTGCAGAGCCAGTGCCTATGGGAGATGCTTTCCTCACTGCTACTGCTTTCCTCTCTGCAGACTGTTTCATGTGAGTCTTCAAGTGTTTCACCAGCCTCTGCCAGAGCTGTTATTTGTGGAACATCCCAGCTGCTTTGCTGAACGCAGACATCAGCCTCTCTGAGGGACTGCAGAAGTGCCCCCTGAGAGATGGGGCTACAGAGAGGGCAGGGGCGATGGAGCCTGCCTGCCCTGGGGCACAGACAAGGAAGCCTGGCTGCCTTGCCTGTGCCACTGCCAGCCTCCTGCTGAGCTCTTACATGTGCCTTCATGCAGTGTGGCTTACTGCAGAGGAAAGAGGTTTCTGACTCCTTTGTTCTCTTGCTGCATGGGGACAAGGATTGTTGGCGTGCAGGGATCTCCCCCAGCTACAGGGTGCTGTCAGTGCCTCATCTATTCTGCCTCCCTTTTGGCTCCCTGGCTCAGGGAAGTCCTGCCAGCATCTGACAGCCTTCCTGGGTGTGCAACCTTGTGCAGCTGCAGCAGAGAGCAGCCTGCTGAGGATTCCTGGTGGGATGGAGCCAAGCGGCTCAGCACAGCTCTGCTGCCTCTTGGCTGTCATGGGGCACACAGTGCTGTTCTGCACCAGATTGAAGGGCTTAGTCAAAAGCAGCTTGTGAGGTTTGGCAGCACTTTTGGCAGGAGAGAAATCACAGCAGACTGTTCTGGCATCCCTCAACTGTGGTCCCATCCCTTGCCAGACCCCACTGCTCTGGGGCTTCCCACCTCACAAGGGGCTGGATGCAGTCAGTGCACAGCTGGGGCAATGTGCCAGAGTCAGGCAGAAAGGATAAGCTTCCACCCTGGCCCTCAAAAGCTTCTAGTGGCAGACACAGCCTCCCTCCACTGTGCAATCCCAGGAGGTTGCCCCCTTTCTGCCCTCCCAGCACAGCCAGAGCTGGTGTCCCCCTCACTGGGGAGGGTGGGAAGATACTCAGAAAGGTCACTAGTGCATCCTGACCAGGTAAGCCAAGGAAAAGGGCATCACTGTGTCTTCAGACAGAAAATGCTGGAGGGCATCAGCTTGTGTGAGACAGCTCTGGCCCTGACCACCCTCTCCCTGCTTCTGGAGAGGGTCTTGGTTCAGGTGAGGAGCTGAGTTTATATAAATTATCCCACAGAGGAAAGCACAGAGTGAATTCGTGCATGTGTTGACCTTCAGCAGTGTGAGGATGGTTTATTTTTCTGCAGAGGTGTATATATTCTTTTATGGTGTGAAGCAGAATGGTATTGACTCCTTTTCCCACCTGGAATATTGCTGCTCCTTGGCAGGAATGATGAGGGCTGTGCAAGCACCCGACCGCAGGCAGAGCTGCTGCTGAGTGAATCCACTCAGCCCAGGGTATTTTCTGCTCTGGAACTGATGTGATTGCTGCATCCTGCTGGCACTACAGCTTCCCACTCCTGGGCCAGGGTAGCTTAATAACCCTCCCTTTTCAAAGGCTGTCAAAGCTGTAGTAATTCTTATTAGGCTGGTTTGAATCATCTCTTGAAAAGGTCTCACATCACTCTTGAACACCAAACTGTTCTGTATTCAGACCCCAAACACCCAGTCTCCTGAGCCAGAGCATAACATATGCAGGGAAAGGCTCCAAGAAAATATTAAAGATGTTCTGCTGTGCTGTGAGTAAGATCTCACTTCTCTATCCTCTGCCCTGTCTACATTTCAGAGTGGAACAAAGTACATTGTGTGGGGCAAGGCTGCCTCCGTGAAGCTGATGGATCCCTGGGGATTCCATCTCCTGGGATTTCAGGAGTGTTGGATGTTTCCTTTGAGATTGGTCCAAGAGTGACTGGCTCCAAAGCCCCTGTTTTGAGGGAAGATGGAGTAAACCAGGCCTGCTGCATGCCAAAGGAGCTGCAGGCTCCCTGCCCTGCAGTGGTGCTGCTGCTGTGATGTGCCACAATGGGAGTTACTAACTCAAAGATGGGTCCTTGAGTGCAGACTTTGCCCACATTCCCAACACCAGACCT
>NW_008688178.1:0-18729 GCF_000695815.1 Acanthisitta chloris
CAAAATTAAGGAACAAGAGGCAGAAGTTGTTTTCTCAAACAGCAGTTTTCTCAGTCTGTTTCAAAAAACTGATTAATTGTGATTGTGTTTTTAACAAAATAATGTGATTATAAACCTGGGTAGAGGTAGAATAAGCAAATGCTATATAAATTATTTTCAGGTCATTATCAGGATGTCATCTGTCATCCTCGGTCCCACCAAATTCCTCCCACCAGACCCTTAAGGGCCAGTCAGATGTGGGCAGTGACCCCAAGTTCCCATCTCATACAATGGGTATGTCATCACAAGGCAGGACCACGTGTGTGCATGCAAGGTTAGATGACCAGCAGCTGCATGTCTACAGGATTATGCAACTGTCAGAATAGGGAAGGCAAGTCTGAATGGCAGTCATGCAATGTGTCTTGACAAGCTACAGCTTCTGACCTTCTCTTCAAAATAGCCACCTGGAACATAGGCAAAAATATAAGTCAGGTGGACATCCAGTTAACTGAGAAACTATCTGCCCAGAGAGTAATTCTGTCTACTGCAGACAATGGAAAGGTAGAATGCAGATGTTTAAGATGTAAAACCAGATGAAATTTTACTGGAGCTATCATACTGGGATATCAAAGTGGCTTAATTTGCTCTACTAGATGTTGATGAGGACTGGAAATAATCATTCTGCTGATTAAGTGCCAGAGTCCTTGTCCAACTTTGAGCACCACCGAAAAAGCTATGATAACAACTCCAAAAGCAACAGGAAGCATGAGTCATAAAAAAATTGCATGACCAGGCTTAAGTGTAAAAAAGACATAGGTAAGCATTTGTCTGACCCATAAATGGTTGTTATAAAGACAGAGAGCATCCATTTTAATTTCTGCTATGTGAAGAAGAAGGTGAAATCAACATCATTTGCAATCTAGAAGATCTGAGTTAGAAACCAGGAAAGCATATGTTATTCTGAGGACAGGTAAGTAAAGGAACACGCTTTTTTTTCACTGGAGATTGTCAGGGCTTGCTTGAAGTATACACAGCCTGCCTTAAAGCACGAGTCTGAACAGCATCATTTCTTGTTTGTTGCAAACGTTTATTTTTCCCTAAACCTTTAATTCCTTCATTGTGGCTTCAACCTACAACTGATATCTGCAAAGAACTGACACTTTTAAAAAATTTTATTCTAAAAGAAAGCATTTAAGTTCCTAATATTTTAAAAGTTCCTTCCTAGATAATTATTCTGCCAACCTCCTCTTCCCAGTACAAGCTTGATAGAAAGGAAATACCTACCTATGTTAGTATTGAAATTGGTGGAAGATTAAGGAGAGCTTTCTGGACACAAAGTAGACATCTCATGGCAAAGAAAAAGGCAAAACAAAGATTGCAGACAGAGTACGGCTGAGCTATGGCTAATTTGAGGGACCTGTGGTACTGACAGACCTGAGATACCATTCCCCAGGTCCTGGAGAAGAGCACAATTTTTTTGCATTGATTCAAAAGACATAAAGCAGTAACTAAAAGCTTCTTTGTGCAGCAAAATAAAAAAATAACAACATGGAATTAATCCCTTTTATGTTTGAAGCCAGTAACTTTCTTCTACAGACCTTCCTGATTTAGCATGCTTGAATTTGGCTTTCATAGCTGTTAAAGAAGTAGTCAAAAAGTGTCTTTTCCAATAAACAATACAGTGTTGTCTCTTCCATTCCCTCTTGTTACCTAAAAGAGCAAAACTAATACGCATTTGTCGCCTCTAGACACCCACTGTGCCTAGATTAGGCCTGAAGTCATACTGGCAGGAGATGAAAGTAAATTCTGATCACAGTCCAGAGACTGATTTAATCTGGGAGAAGAGAGAGGAGGTAAATGGGCATGTTAATTCCTGAACTTAGTCTTTTCTGTTCGTCTTTGCAGCAGAAAAGAGATGAAGCTGGAAATCTTTTAAAGATGGGTGAATACACTGCAAAACAGGTTTAAGTGCACAAGTCAGATAAAGCATTCGGTCTTAAACTGAGGTAGTGGAGAAAAATGAAAACACCACTAGGTCCCTCCTTATCAGAAAATGTCTCTAGAGACAATATTATTGTCTCTAACATTTTGCAGAATCATTTCTTCACTAACAAGTACAAATGATAGACCAAGGTACTACAACTAACTAATAAAACAGAAATAGAATATGCATTATTTTCTTCTATATAAGTGGTTATAAATTTGCAACATTAAATGAGTTATATAATCAAATATCAATATATTAACACCAAAAGATGCTTAACCTGTACTTACATTAATAAGCATCACACTCTGGTGTTTTGGTTGCCTTCACAAAGATGTTGAATAACTTAAAAAAAAATAGGTTTCACTAGTATAGTAAAAATTTGATTGTTATTACACAGGCATTACCCCTCAAAAAAACCAAAGTTAAACTGGAGTCTGTTTCAGTTTTGTCCTATCACCCTTTTAAATTAAGTTCTTACTCATCAGTACTAGTCTATCAAAACTATCTGTTTTGTACACCATCTTCCTCCACATTCTAGTTAATTCTTCAGTATTTTCCATACTAACAACAAAATACATCAACCATTAAAAAAAAAAAAGGCCCCAGAAGGTAAATAATTTCATTTCTGTATTTTTCCCATGCTGCTACTTAACCTTATGAAGCTTCTTTAAGTACACTCTTTGTACTCCCACAGCACACTTTCTGCATGCGTAATTGATCATTGGGTGCAACTGTCTGCTGGACAGACAGAAGAGGGAGGACATGACCATTCACTACAATTCATTTCTCTCAATTGCTGACATACCTTTGATAATATTTTCCAAGAGTTTTCTTTGAAAACCATTGAGATTTTTAAAAAGGGCATAGATCTCAATCTGAAAAGAGTTCATGGAAGCATATCTATTTCTAAGAAGCACAGATTGAAACACAAACCTTCCTTGAATCTGAGGATACAAAACCGTCTCCTCCTCAAACACTTATTATTATCATACGAGTTACCGTCAATTCATCCACTTTAAAATTAATGCCAGTAGAATAATTTCAGTACAGATCTCATTTATCATGAACAAATGTCAGTAGGAAAATGATACTATTCACCCAGGGGGAGAGGTGTTCATATATGTGTGGGTGTGGGTGTTACATGGAAATAATCGTTATGCTATGCTTTGCTTCGAATTACTGGCTTTAGCCCAAATTTTCACCCCATCTAATTTGTCAAACCGGCTAATAATCTCGCTGTCATGAACACTTAATAAACACCAGAATAATTACTTTCCGCAGTATGGGCAACCCTGAAATGACGACACATTCTTTTTCCTCCCCCAACACAAATCCATTACATATCATATAACTGTTGTCTGGTTATATGTGATAGCATTCCAGTTCCAAACCACAGAGTCCCTGCTAGACAATATGTAAATTTAATTCCCTTCTTAATAAAGAAAGTAACCATGCAAACTGGTTATGCACTGCAAAGAAAAAGCAGAGTTGGGTTTTGTTAAGTTGTATCTACATTTCCTACTCAAACATTTTTAGCCTTCTTTTCTTCTATTGATGTGAGGATGAAAAAGGTTGCTAAGTTACTACCACTACAGTAGTTATGCTATAAAAAATGATGCCAATATAGGAACATAAACAAGAAATCCAACCTTAAAACCCCACATTCTTCAGACCCTCTAATCCTATAACCATGTACAACGACATTACTGCTGGTGTTGGACAGTGATGCTGCTGTACATCATCATCAGGGCCAAAGTTGCGCCTCGGTTTGTGTTGCCTTGGCTTCTATAGCTCCTCCAAGGCAGCCAGAGGCTGAAGTCAACATGTCTCACCAGAAGTAGTGATTCTCCTCTCTGCAGCAAAGAACCGGAGGAGGGAATAACATTTTGGACAGCTTTTCCACTCCTAGGGATGAACAGCTGAATGCTTGGGTTTATGTTGAACTGTGGAATCCCACAGACCATGGGAGAGAAAACACATCCCAAAGACACTAACAAAACAACTGGGGGAAGAAGACAACTTTATTCCCTTTGTTCACAAGGGGAACAGTCCACCTGAGACTGGGAACCAGTGGACAAGGGATACAGAAGGAGGTAAAGGGGGAACATGACGTATTTTTCTACCCACCCCCTATCAGAAACTCATTCACCTCTGGGAGAAAGGTTTAGTAGGATAGCAATTCTTTTGTGCATATTATGACAAGCCCAAATGGTATTTCAAATTGCTAATTTTGTCCTCTTTTCCATGTCAAGTAATCCTGAACTCTAGGGGAGAGAAGCATGTTATCTTCTTACTCACTTCAGAACAGAATCAAGCTCCCGCTTTCTTTTTTTCCTTTTTAAAAATGAGATTTCTAGGTTTACACAGATAGATAAGCCAGAGATAAGCCAGAATAGTTTTCTTCTCCCAGGAGTGTCTTATTATATTGCACCTGATCATAACAGTGACTGAGAAAACACAATCAAAAAGGAATCCTGAACCCTTAATTCAAACACATCAAGATAAACATCACCAGGAAGATATTATCTTTCATTGCTGAACAACTACTAGCAGTTATATCCCAGTATGACCAGAGTAGCCCACTATGGGTCAGAGTTCCTTTGATGTTGATGGAAACCTGCTTTTCAAATAATTCCTAAGAAGGGGAGTGCACATATTTCCATTGCAATTCCCAAGCTAAATCTCACAATAGTACATAAACTCTCTGTTAAATGCAAAACAGATGAGTTTTAAAAGAAAGCTATTGATACCATGGAATCTTTCAGTCAAATTGAGAACTAATGTTTACTTATCACCTGTCACTCTCCATAAATGATAGTTGAGTGTTGATATTATAATTGTGCATATGATGGGGAGAAAAGTATTCTTTAATGATAGAACTCTTATGAAAATCTAATGACACTTCAGATCTGTAAATCTTTAAAGAGAAAGTTAACAAGAACAACAACAAATCAATGGACCAACTTTAAAAAAAACAACTAATTTTTTTAAAGTTGGAACTTTAGAATAGTTTGTTTAATTCTTCCCATTTTTATACTAATTAGTTTCACTCTGAACAACTTTGTAAGAGGCATCACTGCATTCCAGGTTTATTGCCTTAATGATTTCCAAAGCAATCTGCTCAATACACTTTCCAGCTATGTAAATTTGACTTGGAACCCAATCATCAGGCTGAAATACTTCCTCCTTGTAGAAAAACCAAGAATAAAGATGAGCAGCATGCTACCGTAACAGCAGAAAATCTATTACCTCCATCAGCACAGCATATATTGTAATTGCTGCATTGTCAGGAAGCTAGGAGAAAGATGAACCATATGGATGGAAGATAAAATCAGCTCAGGAGGATGACAGAATTACAAGTGTATCACGTTATCTCTTGAGGAAGATTCAACCATCTCTGATGATAAGCTACCAAGAGATGAGATGCCAGATGAGCAAGAGCAGCTAAATCCTTGCATGTACAACCAGATCAGTCCATCTTACATCCAAAAATATTCAGCCATATAAACACTCAGGAACTATTTGAATATGAACTACTAATAATTTGCTACTATTGTTACAGGAAGAAAAGACCAGATTTATCAAGATTCCTTCCTTTAAAGCTGAAGATAAAGCTTTAAAACTACTGTGAAAATATTATCTAATGTGTCTCACTCATGGTTTTCTGGACAAACTTTTCTGTTAATGAATTATGAGCTGGAATGTCCTGCTGTCAGAGGTGTACCAAACACCTATAACAGAGCACAAAGGGGAATGACCAAGAAAAAGTGTCAACAGTGGTCCTCACAATTAGACTTGTACTACTTGTACTTCAAAGTTTTAAAAATGAAAGACCACATCACAATCCAGGCCAGCACAGTCATGAGTAGAAACACAGCTTGTTATTTTTTTAGAATAATCTTAAGGTAATACTTGTAATATGCTCTTGGACTCAGTTTGTAATTTCTAATGATTAATTAGCTCATATTATGTTGAGAAACACTGTGCAATTGTCCTCACAGAATTAGGAGCTCATAAAGCCCTGACACAGACTAACATTCCTCTATGGCCTGGGCCAGAGTGCATCTCTGTCAAACACTGGATATAAAAATTTATAAAGAGAGAAAATGTATAACATATGTTTTATTTGTATTTAAATTTCCAGGTAGTATAAGTACAAAGAATACAGTCAAATCTGCATACAAAAAGACTTTAGAATCTGCAATTTATACAGATTTTTTTCTTGATTTGATACTTGGAAAGTTTTTCTTTGCTAGGAATTGTTTCAAATTTTAAATAAGTTAGAAACTTATTTCAAACTTTTAAAAACAGCAGGACACAAGGTTTTTCTAGGTTACCATGAAAAATGTGATCAGCCACAAAAGTTCTATTACAGTTTGTCAGAATACACTATTTTACTAAATGACTGAATAATCCAGCAGTGATTGGCTTACATTTTCCCTTCACTTTTTAATGTTCTCTTATAAAGTTCTATCCGGTATGTTACTGCCTGAAATTGAATTCAAATAGGTGAAAGCTAACAGCAACAGTGGAGTTTTCTCTGCCAGGAGTATACATTAAAAAATTGAAATAAAAAGTTCTGCAAGCATGCTATGCTGTTTAAAATGAGACTCTACGGCACCACAAGAAGAAACCTTTTATAAATCAAGGGCACACTGTATATAGTAATTCACTTACAGTACTGAAGAGAGATATTGATAAAATCTACTAATCCATTTTTGGCATGAACTGCAAACAAGCAAGATAGTTTACAAATACAGGCTATAAGTACTGTTGCTAAAGCTGCCATTCCTGTGATCTCAGGCAAACTCTGAAGCATGTCGATTCCTTTCTGAAAAGCTTAAACATGTTTCCTCCCCCCACACACCCTTAGCTCTGGACAGTTGAATCATTCTCACAGCAGATAAATCTTTCTGACTGCTGATTATTCTGATGGGGGAAAAAGGCACTTTGTGTGACAGGGTCCCTTTTGTTGCATTGCAGGCACAACAATCTGTTTTCCATTGACCAGAGTTTTTAGTTCTCCCTCCACAACATTTTTCTTTAATTATGATAAAAGACAGTAACTTAATCAGGCATAAATCCTGCTTAAGCAAACATAGGAAAATAAAGGGGTTAACTTTGGAGGCCAAAAGACAGACATGTGACCTCTCAATTACAACCCTAGATAATAAACCACTAAAGCACTGACAAGTGAAAAACTGGGTTTTTCCTTAGATTAGCACTAGTATCACTAGAAAAATTAATTTAAAAAACCCACAATCATGTTTATTTTGTTTAACACACTTTGTCTAGAATATAGCTATTCAGTTACAAAATTATCTTGACTTTTACTCCCAATAGCATAGCCATATGGACAGCTGCTCCCAGAGAAAAACATTTTCTTCATGATATGCTATTTCAGAAACTCTGGAGACCAACACCTCGATTTTCCAAATAAATTGGTAAAAAAATTAAGAGGTTGGGACTGATGCCAGGAGGGAAAGATACTGCCTTCATAGCTTGGCTAGCTGACACATGTAATACAGGCAATGCACACGAAGACTAGGATCAGCATCCTCAGAGTACAATCAGTATTCTCACTCATTGTCAAGTCTGTGAACTGGCACGCCAATCTGCAGTTTTAAATCTGTTTAGCTCTTGGGAGCAAAACTCACTTGCACAGCAAAGCTACAGCAGAACTGGTGTCTACTGACACAGAAACAATCATCAGTCACCTTTCAAGTTGTGAACAGTCTGCCTGTGTTTTAAACCACTCCAATGAAGCGCGTTCAAGCAGGACACCACCTCCACTCATCTTCTCAAGGACCTGAATATGCTGAGAACCAAAATGATTCACTTTGTGGAAAACTGAAAATGGTGGAAGAAGAGGGAGAGCATGATGTGAGAGGATGCATCAACAGACTTACGTGCAAGGGAGCCTAGAAGTTAGGACAGGTGAACAGGAGGTATGCGAAAGACATGGAGAGATCCTGGTGTGACAAACTAGGGAGTTCAGATATCTCTGGGAAGGAGGTACGAGGTGTTGTTATACACAGGCAGGAGACAGCAAGGGAAAGAAATTGGAGAGCAGAAAATTGGAAGTCACTGGAAACATGAATTGTGTGTGCCCAGTGTATTCTAACTAGACATACATAGAATCTTTCTGACCAGAAGGGACCAGAGGCAGTTTGTAGGCCCTGACAAGTGAAACAGCAATGGTCACGGCCACATACCTGCAACCTCTCTTTTCATCCCCAAAGAGGCTGGCCACATCAAAGTTACTCCGGGAACATTCCTTGCCGCATGTTCCTCCTCTACATTATACTACTGCAGCGCCGCAGTTAAACCTACAGGTTAAAACCATAGCAGAAAGCATGCTCCTCAAACACAGATAACTGCAGACTGCTGTGCAAACATCAACCAGATCCTGTTTCGTTCACGTTAAGGATGTAGCCCAAGCTGCTGGAGTTCAAAGAGCATGGACACTGGGAAAGACAGCAGGGACAAAAATTCACCACTAAAGATAACCTAGAGGAGTCACAGGAAGTTCCCTAAATATGAAGCAATGGGAGGATCAAACACAAAGATGTTAGTGGGCAGAGTAAGTGAATTGCATGCATTTATGCAACAAGGACAATGTACAGACCCTGCAAAATACACAAGAGTTTCATTCCTCCTATAAGGAGCAGTAACTGCCACTACCAGTCAAGGTCCATCAATCATCACACTGAACTTCCCCTTTGTGTCTCTCAAGTTGAGTCTGATTTGTAGCTAATAGCTTCTTTGCATAGCTATTAGAAAGATAGTTTTTGAGACTTCAATGTCACTGTATAAAAAAGACAGGTTTAGTTAATTAGTTAAAGACGTCTCTGGTTACTTAAGACATTTCTGAATAAAATGTTGTATATTCAAATTATAGATGTCAAAGGGAAACTAAATCCTTTCGTTTGGTGTTTTTTGGGGTTTGGTTTTTTGGAGGTTTTGTTTGTTTGTTTGTTTTTTAGGTGTTTTTTTGTTGGTTGGCTGTTGGTTGGTTTGGTTTTATTTTCCTGGCCAGTCTGGAGTGCATTATTTCAGGCTGCATGGAACTGCCTCTGGCTATAGTTACAGAGTAGACTTTAAATGAAAACTGGTGTTAGTCTGCATAATATTTTGTGCACCTGGGGAAAATATTTATCCAAGCAGCAGCCAGATCTGTGGCCACCAAACATGTTGAGGACTCACTTGCATTATGTTCAATGGAATCTTTGAAAGCACCAGCAGGCACTATTGTATTTAAGCAGGTTTCTTATCTTTCAAATTTATGAACAAAACTTGGCAGAAGAAATGCCATATTGAATTAACAACTAGGATATTCAGACATGATCAAATTTGCTATACAGTTACTCACACAGTATGTATTTTCATAGGATTTTTTACAACTACATTTTAGGTTTACATGCATCACATTTATGAACAGTTTTCTCCTATTAGGCACTTAGTAACTTAAAAATGTAAATACATACTTTGATTTTTAATATATTTGATATAAATCTACTCTTCTTCAAAGTCCTCTACAGATTTACTCAAGCACACCAGTGTTTTTTCCAGAACAAGAATTCACAACAAACCATACCAGCTTTGCAATAATTCAACATCCAAATGCTGGACTTTTTGGGTGTGTGACGCTGTACAGAATCAAGAACAGAACTGGCATGCTTCCTTATCAGGAAAGCAGATATTTAAAAGTACCAACGTTCTTCGTTTATATGTAAAGCTTTATATATAAACAAACATACATTCCTACGCTGCCATGCAGTCCCAACTTCTCCCTGTTCATATTAGTGTGTTCCTGTACCTAACTACTAAATTATTTGAGACACTGGGGAAGTTATAGTTAATGTAAACTAAATCTGAACCATTTCAAGTATAGATCACTATCTATTTTTTGTTTCCTGGTATAAAATAAAATATGACAGCGACTTCATATGCATCCAGAGCTAAATTACAGTTTACACGGTCCCATCCTACACATGTTAAAAGAGATTTCTTTGTAAAAGAATTCTACAGAAGAAAGTCCCTGTTAGAGAAGTGCATTTAGATACCTTCCTAATCCTGAAATAATTAAAATATGCTAAGGTAGTAAGGTACTAAGGCTGTAAACAGTTTATTTAATAAATGCTCTCTGCATTCTCAACGACATCTATAAAGTTTCCATTGACATGCATAGGTTTATATCTTAACCAAGCAAAACACTCCTCAACAAGAGCAAAAGCGAAATTGTTGGTGGAACCACAATTTACACACTACAGCACAGCTGTCTCAAGCCACATCAAAAAGCATCCTCAGCATATCATCAGCACTGCCCTGCTCTTTAGCCACATGCTCCTTGGAGTAATTTGTTTTTGAAAGAGCTCAGACTACAAATCACCTCTGACAAATTGACTTTCATTTTGTCTCTTAATTTAAGAAGACGAGAGATGTCACTTAACTCTTGTCTCCTAGTGATGATATTGCCTGGACTATGCCAAATTCAGTATACAAACCATCTTTTCCTGCTTCCTGACCTGCAGTTTATTTTACATCCATAGGTAACCCAAGCTGAGGCAGAGGAAAATTGAAATGGACACATGTAAAGGTAGATGTTTTCAGAAAAAAAAACATCAGAAAAACCCTCAAAAACATATTAAGCTTTTGGGGACAAATGTGAAAATAAAATCGCTAGTTATTTCTGAGGAAACTTGATGCAGAAGCAGGCATCTATTCTGGGGTCATCTTAGTAGGAATATAATTTTCCAGAACATGTATTGTTAGGAAGGAAAAAACTTTAGAACTTTACTACCTAAAATCTTTTTACAACCTTATACATGGTTAACTGAAACACATCTTTAGTTCCAGAAATTACACTGCATAATGAGAATACAAAATTCTAAGCTAGAATATTTCTTGCAGATTTCAGTTCTGATTTAAAAACATTTGTAAGCACTATTAATTTTTGAAAATGCTTTCAGACCAAGCCATCTCAAAGTATTTCATCCATTTATATATATCCATTTATAAACCACAAAGGTTTATAGAAGCCTAAAATAAGCCAAGTGAGGACACTTAATCTTGGTTTATCTTTCTTAAGTGACAATGCTTCACCAATTAATATTTTTCAGGATGAAGGAGATGCAGGACAAGATATCACAGTAAGAAGCAAAATTGTGCTTTACACTTTCATTCACTGAATTTTCATTAAGGATCACTAATGAAGATTAGATAATTACTTTTGCTGCTGAGCAGAATTCCTTTGGCTCTTCATTTATTATGTAATAGAACATACTGTATTCAGGATATGCTTGGTCCAAAATACAAAGCACCAATTTATAGACATAACTCACACTCTTTAATCTCTCTTTAATTTCAGAGCCAGTCAGCATTAAAAAAAATTAGCTCATTAGTTACTTGCATAAAAAATACTCCCTCACAGTCCAGAAGCATTAAGTTAGAAGAAGTGAGGAGATGTGAGTGAACAATCATGGTAACTCACTAGGCTAACAAAGCATTAGCAGACTAACACATCAAAGACAAGGAAAACTCAGATTCCACCGTCTCTTACCACCATCCATGGAGTAGAAGCTATTGCATACACATGATATAATTATGCCTTTTATGGGAAGGCTATAGAAAATATTTAGCAGAAACACTGCAGAAATAATGAGAACTGCAATGTGAGAGTGACCAGGATGTTCACTTCTTCATCACCTACCTTACCTCTCAGTTTTGCTTAAAGGCTAGACACCAGAGAGGCAGCTCAGTCAGTGGCACAACAGCCAACCATTTTATTTAGCCACTTCCTGAGACTTACCCATGATCAGATTCATCAATAATTCGCTGTCTGCACCTGAAACTTCACCACACCAGAGCCAGATGCATAAAAAGTAGCATTTACAACAGACAGATGCAATACTGGATGTAAAGAAAAAAAAGGAGCAATGGCTAAAACTGGTAAGTCTGAACCATTAGCTGCTGAGGACTCATTTTCAAGAACAGTCAGGACGGAAATGCTTTTGAACACCCCTAATGTTTTTAATTACCCAGCCTACTTCTTACATATTACTGTAACTGTTTCTGGACGATCAGCTAAGAACCATCAAATATTAACAGTCTGTTTTGCTGTTTCTCAATATAAACTTCTGTCTGCTACCTTTTCAACTCCTTGGTTAACTGGGGAAGACATAAAAATATTACAACTACATTTAAATCTGGTATTATACTTATTTTCTGAGAAATTGTTGGAGAAGAAGCAAGGAAAGGTTGGTTTTTTTTAATTTTCTTTTTTAGTGCCTTAACAATTCATCTGGCAGAAGAAAGAAGCTTTGACTGTTAGCGGTGAGGAGCCCACTTAGAAATCTGTGGTTGGGCCAAAAACGTCACTTCTTAGTGCAATAATGGAAAACATAAACCCGTCATTCAAAAAAGCTACCAAAAAAAAGAAAAAGCAGGCCTCACTTTCATAAAACAGTGAATACCGTCTGTTCTGGAAATTCTTTACATCAATTCGAAAAAGACTAACCAGTACCCTATCCAAGCCTGGAAAATGTGATGGGATTTTCTGTGGTTTCGTGCTGGGCTCTTTTGCTTTCCTTTCTTTTTTTTCTGAAAGTTATACACATTCATTTCAAAGTGCATTGCCTGTTCCTTCTCCCTCCATCTTCTGTTTGCAAAATCACACCCTTAGGGTTTCAAAGATACTATTTCAAAAACCAAATCCAGTATTTTCAACCCAAATTCACAGCTATGATAGTACAGTTATCAGTTATTATCGGAGTACATTCACGGCTGCCTGCAACCCTACAGGTAGTAAAACTACCGTGAATCAAGTCAATTTCCCACAGCTTACAAAAGATGCAAAGAAGTGTGAAATTGGAAGCTCCAGTTATTATCTAAGGAGAAACACCCAAAAGATGCAGGCTGGGAACAGTAAGTTTCTGCATGTGAGATCTCATCAATATCCTGCATGAGCCAGCTAGATGTGTGGACCTGTACAACTTCTTGATCACCCAGACAGATATGCTGTTTCTACTGTAAAAACTGCAGTCAAAAGTATTGCTTACAATTTTTGCCAGGAAAACAACAGAAGCACCCACACTCATGGAGTAGAAATTAATGAGGCTGAGGGAAGAGAGAAAAAGTAAATCACCCTCCATCACAACTAGCTTCCAAAAATGTTTCCAATAGCTTCAGACACATAGGTTAATTCCTGATCAAACTCAACTCAGTTTTTCACAACTGCAATTCAAGGTTTACACTGCATGTAAAGAAAACAGGTTTGAAGCACCAACACCCACAAACCACATACCGCAAGCAAACTAACAAAATTTTGTATGATTCGGACTAGGTGCAAGAATGATCAACTCTGTG
Source organism: Acanthisitta chloris (assembly GCF_000695815.1). Taxonomy (NCBI): domain Eukaryota; kingdom Metazoa; phylum Chordata; class Aves; order Passeriformes; family Acanthisittidae; genus Acanthisitta; species Acanthisitta chloris. Next base: position 13,334 of record NW_008688178.1, read on the forward strand.
GCAGTCAAAGCAGATAAGCATGTTTTTGGTATTTATAGTTCCTAGTCCATAGGTGTCCAGAAAAAGATGTTCACATAAAAATAGAAGGGTAGTTGTAGGGGTGGGGAACGAAAGAAATATATATCCCAATATAAGAACTGGGAGTCAGCTAATCTGAGCAATGCTATAGCTTAAAAGTCATTAATTCATACTGGGGTGTTAACTTATTAATTCTTTAATGTGAAAAGTGTGATACGTATCATCACACATGAACATACTCCCAGTTTCATCCCGTTACAAAAGCAGACCTCGTGCCATAAATTCAGTAGGCTGAAACAGAATGTACACCAGGTGAACAAAATGAAAAACTAGAGAGAGCAAAAAGGCTGATCATAAAGTGTTCGTTTACACCTATGTTCAAAGGTGTTATTTAAAAGCGACAGAATAACAAAAGCTTCATTGCTCCTTCAACTGACTTCATGAAACTGTTTCAAAACATTGTTCCACTCATTTCTTCTGTGCTCCCTCTGCTCGGCTTCCCAATTTCAGATACCAGATTGACTGGCAGCCAGTGTTAAGTATATGTCTATTCAGAGTTACAGCTAATGCTAGACTCTTTATTACATCTGGAGTTGTGTGTAAGTGTGTCACTAACTGAGTTTAACCATTTTTTTTGAATGGCACTGTTTTTTCTACCATACTCATGCCTCATGTGATGGCTTCTTTTCCCCCCACTAGTCTGTGTATTATCATTTCCTTGAAAGTTATGTTTTAGTATCCATCATTTAGCATGGAAGGTTTAGAGATTGTGAGATTTTCAAATCTTTTAGTCTTCCAAGTAACATTTTTATAGTCAGCTCAATATGATTAGAAGCATTTTATTAAATACTGATTTTAGTACACCTATGATACACAATAAAATATTTGTATCATGTTGGCATGTATTCCCAAATATGAACACTGTGGAGGTAAAAATATGCTTATGATGTTTCATGTGTACATGAAAAGATGTGGCAGGTACACACAGTTAAGAGGAAAGAAGTTTGGCAATCTGGAAACAAGAATCTGCAAAATAAAGGAAAATTAAGATATTCCAAATCTGCAAATACTCTGTGTGCAAAATCTTCTTGAAGCTTTTACAATGAAGAATCTCTGCTTTAACAAAAGGTTTAAACATCAGGAAAACAAGCAATTTTTGTCAAGTACTGACAACAAGCAAATTTAACTAGTCCCAAGCCACAAAAAAAAAAACCAAAAAACTGACTGTATGAAAAAACAACATCCATTGTTTTTCAAAATGAGTTCAAAATGAGGTTGTTAGTTTCATTTTAGAAAATACTGTAATATATCATGATTTATCTAACTCCACAGGATCTGAGTTTCAGTAACAGTTTTCAACACATTTTAAAGATACTGTATACATGGAAGACCATAAATATGTTTTTACCTCCAACTCAGATAACATTTAAAACAAAGACACAACATCATAGACATTTGTATACTGTCAAGTTTCCAGATCAGACTTCAAATCCTGTATCCCAAGAATACTGTTATTCATTTTTCAGTTGATACTGGCAACTGCATGCAAGCTGCAGGAGGTGTAGAAATCCTTTTTCCCAGACTCAGTTAACTTTCTGAAATAGCCTGCAAACTGTTATAGAGTTTTCCAGGAATGCACCTTCTAACTCCATTTCCTGTTGTATTTAAAATCCTGCCAAAGGAACATTTCAAAGTGGAATGCAGGATGTAAGCGAATGACGAAAATTTCACTGAAAGTTTCCAAAATCACAGAAGTAGTCATACTAACATAAAAATGAGATGTGAAATTCTTTATTAAAGAAATACAGACTATGTCATTCAAGTGGGTCTGAGAAATAATGCTAACAGTGTTGTAGCCCCTGCAGACTTGGTTTTAATTTCACGTAAAAGGTTGTTACTGAAATAAAGCACAAGTCCTCCTGGAATTGTTTTCTTCCCATTGCTTTCCTCTCTAACATTTGGACTAAAACAGGTTTTGAAGAAACCTTCTCTAAACACTGCTTGCCACAGGCTTCAGGCAGAACTGGCCCTGTAATGCTCAAGCTGTAGCTAAAGTACAGTAGTGTGTCAGCCTGCCTTGTTCATTTTGTCCATTGAACAAGCAGCTCAGAGAATAACTGAAAACTCTGTATTTCAGTGGTATCACTTGATGAATTATCTGAAAAAGATACGTGAGGAGCCTTCAACATATTCATAGAGAAAATGTATTAGCAGTTCTCCTCCAACAGCAGTTGCATTGTTGGAAATGTCGTCATCTCTCTGCATGAAAAGAGAACCAGAACTTTTGGCCACACACCACCAGTGAGCAGTAACTGTACCTGGTGCACAGCTGTCAGCAACAGCTTCTGAAACTGACAGTATTTTCTCTCAACGTGGCGATGTAGGTGCAGAGCTCAAAAATGATCAACACTGCAACCCTGCAACATGCCAGAGACTCCTACCCCATAAAATTAACAGACACGCATTTATACAGACAGGAAAGTAAAATCCTAAGTCTTTGTAGTAGTGCAATTTCCTTCAGAAACATGCAAACTTATAGGAAGAATATAAATGAGTTTTATCTGGAAAACTTTTTTCCAAGTGATCATGAACAGAAAGTTGCATTTAGATCTTGGATTCATTGAGACATTTCTGGAAGAAAAAAACCAGAATGCAGCAAACGAGTGAATGCAAGAAGCTGTTCTGCTACAGAGTCACAGACAGAGAGGAAACAGTCTTCAAAGCACACAAAAATAGATGGAAAAATTACATGGGCTGACATGAACATTTGGCTAACTTCTGAAAGCATTAAACTCAACAGAACTGGGTACATTGTCTAAGCAGTTAAGACAGCCAATGTTCAAGATGCTTTTAAGCGATACTGATTTATTTTCAGTTTGCTGTTTACCATAGTATTCTTATTTACTCAGAAATACATGCTCTTCCTAGGACATTTAACCATGCTTATAAAAAGAAACTTATAATTCTGAACTTAGGTTAGAGTAGTTGCAACCCTTCTGGATGACTGGCACTAAATGTGGCCTTTTAGTAATAAATACAAATGCTGTGCTTTTTTGGTCATTTTGATATTTTTAGTATTATTGTTTGATTGTTATTTGGGTTTGGCTATTTTTGTTGTTTCATTTTGCATTATGTTAGCTGTTACTGTTTCATTTTGCTTTATGTTAGCTGTTACTGGTATTCAAGTAACAAGTATTAAAGGAAGGGCAAATTTTCTGGAAAAAAAAGTCTAGGATTGTAAAGGAATTGAATGCAGATGTCAAATCAAAGGTAATACCTCTATTGTAATCACAGGTCAGTGCTAGTTCTCCTAATTTTTCTATGAAAAATATGTTTTGAATAATATTTGAATAATATTACTCATGGCTTTAAAGAGAAATTTATTTCTGACAGCTGCTTTCATTTTACATACAGGAATATTAAAGTCTGTGGTTATTACTGGGAATGCATAAGCACAAAAAATTTAAAATTTACTTTCAGAAGGTCCCCAGATTTCCCCCACCCATGCCCATCATCTCCACTGCCGTGTTATTTTCATGTAACAGGCAAATGAATACTACACTATTATTATTTTAAATAGTTTGAGTTTAAATTATACTAGCTTGAAAGCATATCTTTCTCTTTTTACAAAAACATCATTTTAATTCCCATGCAATTCTGTTTTTCTTTAGACTTAGAATTGATTAAAACAAAAAAATGCTCTGTTCAACTGCATTCTTTTCATGATTTTACTGTCGTTCCGTTATCGTCCTAAAATACAGTACTCTTACAATATGGAATTCTTTAATCAGTCCTGACATGCACCTACTTTTTACTTGGCGCAGCCCCAGCAAACACAGTCGTGCTCTACTACACATCATTTCTCTCTATAACCTCTTTTCCTTTGGGTAACGTACTTCATTTCAAAACATACCTTTTGCTACAAAGCAAGACTCCAGGCTTCTGTAAGAGTTAAATTAAAGGCTGAATAACTAATGCATAAGCAGAATTCTGGTTTAGTTCAGAAATACTGCTCTCATTCAATCTGAATTTTTGCCAAACCAGCTGCAAACCCAAGCTTTAATGTGCCTAATCAGTTGCAATAGCCGGTTACTGAAATATTCAGGTTTTTAACAGAGCTACACTTGAGAGTATGTTCCAGGAACAATTATTTCTCAGAATCATCAACTGTTGTGTGGTATTTCACAAAACATTTTACAAAATAAACAGGTAAAACATAAGGCTAAATACTACTTCTGCTACATTTGAGAAGTAAGCTCAACAGCACCAGTATGATGGTACAAAAGAGAGAGAGAGAATTTTCCAGTACTACATCACTGGCAAAGCAAAAGATACACATGGATTTTCCTCATAATACTAAGGCAATCTAGAATCACAGAATCACTATGGTTGGAAAAGACCTTTAAGATCATTGAGTTCAACCATTAACCCAGCACTGCCAAGTCCATCTCTAAACCATGTTCTTAAGTGCCACATCTACATGTCTTTTAAATACCTCCGGGGATAGTGACTCATTGTGCAGAGGCACATTCTTTCAGAGAACAAAGCTTCTGCCACCCAAAAATAAAGAAAAAAGAATCCCATTTCAGAGAATAGACATACTTAAAACTATATATAACTTTCCTAGACCAATCGGTTTGACCCAAAATCCATTAAAATGAGTCACTCTTCCTGACTTTAGATGAAGTGACAGTAGCCTTAGCAACATATTAAATTATGTGAAATTTTTGGGCTCTGCTTTTCATCCTCCACGCTGAAACCCTGAAGATGAAGCTTTAACATCACATTACAGCTCTTTTCTGGAGGAGAATACTGACCATACATCTGTTTAGTATACAGAGCTCTCATAAGGAACAGACATGTCTCTTTTAACCATCTCTTCCTCTCTTTCTGGAAAGCTGTTCCACCGCAGGAAAGACAACATCCATGAGTTCTAATTTAACCATATTGTGCTGTTTCATACCCACTTTAGACATCATAATAGCTAGAAGAATCAGAGGAAGATTCTAAGGAAGAGATTTTGAAAATATGTGATCAAAGTCAGAGCAGTCTAAGACAACTGCCTTGGTGGCTAAAAAAAACTAACAAATGAACAAAAATCCACAACAAACCAAACACAATGGAATTAAGCTTATCAGTTCCTTACGAACCTGTATACGAAGAGACTGTGATGTGATCCCGGGCATTATTGCACATAACCGCTTCAGTCTGGAGCACATAAACAACCCAGAGCTTCAGCAGGTCACATGCTGGCAGTTCAGGAAGAAAAAAGCTGATTGCAGCCTGGCTTGGGAATGAGGCGGTTTACAGAGCATTGCAAAATGCAATGGACACTCCCAGACATGGATACACATTGTGTTATTAATATTTTCTTTCCC
>NW_008688178.1:18768-30188 GCF_000695815.1 Acanthisitta chloris
CAAATCTACACAAGAGTTTTGATTTTTGCAAACAACACATCCATAATTCTCTTTCTGTATAACAGGAATTTTTAAAATATAGATTTGAAATATTCCTAAAATCTTAATCCAGCTGGGAAGCACTGCTTATAAAGTAGTTTTCTGTTTACAAAAAATTGGCATCAAAGAGCCTACTAATGCTAACACTTCTCCAATACTTTCCTCCTGTGATGCAAAGCCAGGAGAAGAAATTTAATACATTTGTATAAACCAATAAATTAAAGAATTTGTACAAATCAATAAATTTAATCTCTTATACAACTGTATTTTGAGTTGTGTTTTTCCAACAAAAAAGTTTGTGAATCACAAGAGAAAACCAAATCCTTTTTCCATGGCTCCAGAGCCTCAAGTCCTTAAAGCATGCAGCTAATATGCTTAGACCGATACATTGCTACTACAGCAAAAGATGCAGTGCATCAGTCACAGGAACCAGCTCGAACATTTTGTGAGTAATTAAACAGACAGGTAAAACTGACACCATACAATGTTGACAGGTGAGGCAGAAACCCCCTCCAGGCAACAGGGACTGAAACGAGGAGCTCCAGTTTTTGAGTTGTGCATATCCTTTCAGTAGGTCTTCATCCTCCTGGAGACAGGCTGAGAGCCACACTCTTGTAAAGTTGGTACTTCATTTGCACATTAGACACAGTAGCTAGCTGAACAAACAAAGCAACGTTGAGTCAGCATGTCAGACAGCCTGGTCAGACTAAGACATAGTCAGTGCCTGGCGCATTTATGCTATCCAAGCGAGATTTGCGCAGGAGTAGAAGGCATGGCTCACTATCCTTCACATGGGCAGGATTACTTGCGGCACTTTCCAATATCAAGTAACTTTGGCAAGCCAAACTTTAGTCTGGCACCTAATGGAAATCACTTTTGATCACAGCCTTTCCACCAGTAACTAGCTGACACGTTATGGGCTCTCAAGTAAAGGAAAAGAATGGTAGGTGCTCTTTGCCTTGAGAAGTCAATAAAAACAATCTTACTGCCAATACTGTTAAACAACTGTAGATACTTAGGAGCATAAGAAATGAGGGATTCATCGTTTTTTCATTCAATTATATAAACAGATGAAGGCACACTTCAAGTGGTTTGTTTAGGAAAATCTTTATTATGTTGCCTGCTTTACTGTCAAAGGTAACATTTTTTCACTCAGGTTAAAGATAAACCTTATGGCTCTTGTTCAGATAAATTATCAAAATTCCAAGCCTGATGTTTGACCCTAATCAGTAAGACCAGCCAAACAACTTAGATGTATAACTTTCTTGTGCCAATTCAAGCTACTTTTGCTACAGGGTTTATATGAAAACAAATGACAATACTGGCAAGAATAAAAGCTCCCTTATATTTGCTCTGAACTGCACAAAACTTGCTAAAAATTCTTATTCAAACCCTCAAAGCAAAAGAAGACTCTTAATAAATCAAAATGTAAAATGCAAAAAAAAACCTAGAGTTTATAATACAGTAGATCAAGATCATGAATAAAAAAATGAGAAAAGCTACCAACATTAAGATGAAAAGAGCCTTGTTGTTCCACTGAACACCTTCTGTACTACAGTCAGGAATGCAATAAGCAGGTTATGAACCTAAGAAGGTCTTCCCTGTAGTATATTCATACCCCAGGAGAAAAGTCTGGCCTCTGGCAGTGTGAATCAGCACCTACACCAAACAGCTCTCTTCGAGTTAAAACTCTGCTTCCATATTTTGACAGCAAGCTTTTTCCTTGTTTTGCAGCTTGTTTTGAAAGCAAGGTGATGCTCATCATCTGAAGGTAGACCACCAGAAGATGCCAGAGGAATCCCATGACACATCCTCGCCTTAGGTTTACTTGACAAATGGCCACTTACACTCTCTTTTTCCATTTTCAAGTGATTCTCGGGGCGGGGGGGGGGAACCAAACAAACAAAAGAACAAAACCCAAAAAAAACACCAAACCCAAACTGGCTTCATTTAGACCTAATCTTAAAGAAACACTAATCCATTTCATTCCCTCATGACCCTATCAGCACATGTGCTGCCTCATTAAACTCACCAACAATGTTCCAAGAGATGACAGAAGAATCTCATGCTTCTAAAGCATCTAGCTCTGTATATGTACTACTCCAACCAAAATAATATTTACAACAACAGTAAAGTCTGATAAATTCTGGTAGCTGAGTTCCCAGAAGGCAAACATTGCCAAATGTTTTCCTCTGAGGCTTTCTTTCTTTGCAAAATAGGGTACTAAGCATCTACACATAAACACTCTCATGGTTCCGAAACTTTAACCACAAAAGTAATAACTGATCATCACGTAACAATTAAAAAAAAACCCTCAGTCTGCAGATCACAGGTGATGTCCTTAGCAGGCAATACAACTAGTTCAATCCAAGTAAAATTCAGCTTGCAAAACCAATCACATGGTGTAACAGTAATCTGAGAACCCCAGGAAATGCCAGAGTTGTCAGTCCACCACCTTCTCAATAACATTTCTCCCAAATTAGAAACTGGATACACTAGGTCACTAGCTGGCAAAACTCCCAGCCTCAAATGATGGTCTGTCAAACAAGAGAAAAGGACACTCCTCCATCTTCTACACTACTAACAGGAGAGCCTGACAGTCTCTGGAGAGCAGAATCAGTGCTTCACCACAGAAACATCACAGGGACATAGTTTGTTTTCTGTAGGGTACTGCACACCCCAGCAGTTCAAGTTCTTCTGCATTCATAAAATTAGTCTTCTTTTCAAAATGTCTCATTATTATGGTGGGGGAAACATCCATTGCTATGTAATGTACTGCACAAAAACTGTAAATTGCAATTGCGAGTTCATTGGGAGTAAAGAAACCTGACTATCAAGGTGATAAACACCTGACAGAAATTCTGTTGCCAAATATCTTTTAAGTGTTTATCCCTTCATAGTAATCAGGTTGGGGGAAAGTGGTTGTAAATGGAACATCAATAAATGGTCAATAAAGCTTTTTCTAATGGACTTCATGAAACAAGAAAAACAGGCATTTTTAAAATCAGAGTACAATGTCGAGGGTTCCTCTGCTCACTTGCTTCCCTTTCGTTCCCAGCTTTGAAGATGGGCCACTGCTACAAAGTCTCCATCCACACATATCACAGTAAACAGAGTGCCACAGTTACACACAGATATCCTGTATGTCTTTATTTTAATCAGTCCTTTATTTTAACTGGGTCTTAAAATGTTTATGCAGCCCAAGGTGGCAATGTAAATGCCCCAAGCTGCTGATTAACAGGAGGGAGATGTAATCTCTGCATCATGGGGAATGAACACTCTGCAGAACACCTCATGGCCGTGAGCACCCTGAGTCACCAGACCGAAGAATTTGATGTACATCTTCATTTCTTCCCTGCCTGAGAGCCCAAATATCTTTCCAAAATATATAGGACCAGCACGTATCCAGTCTCACCCTGACACAATTATGGGATGCCCATCGGGAGACCAGAATGAACATGGATGTCTTGAAATGCATTTGCCTGCAATATACAACAGATCACCACTGACTACATCAATGCAAAAGAAAAAGGTGGCAAAGTCATTGACACTTGAAAATTCAGATAACCTAGCTAGTCTATGGTCCACTTTTACTTATGGAATTTGGGGTGTCAAATTTAAATTCAGGTGAGACTATGACGTCTTTTGGAACAGATTCTCCTGAAGTGCCATATTGCAGGGCCACACTGTGCCCATACACTTCAAGTTAATCATTTACTACACACCTCAAAGAAAGAAAACACTAATAGAACTAGGGAAAAAGAATCTCTTAGATTCTTTCCAAAGGTCACATACATGGAATAAACATCAATCAAACCGTTGTTATGAAAAGCAAAAGTGTAAAAATCACCAGAAAACAAGAGAGCAACATTCTAACTCATTCCTCAAAATGAAACAACACAAAAAACAACAAACACAAAAACAACCCCATAATCAAATAAAAACCAAGAAGGCCTCAAAACAAAACAAATCAACTTCAAGCCTCCTTTTGGAAATATTTACTGAGATTCTTTTCCCAACCAAGCTGAAATTATCACCCTCGACGCAGCAGAAAATGATAGGAAATAATGTGTAGTATAAATAACATTTTAAAAATTCCATTAGTTAATGTAGGGTTGTTTTTTCCTTTTGGATAAAAGCATGGTATCTGCTAGAGACTGCACATAAACCTGAATTGGTAAAAGTACAAGAGAAACACGTGTGAAAGCTTCCATAGGTAATTCTTTTTAGTATCGGAAACATGTCAAAAACTCATGAACTGTACAAAACATAAAATAAAACACTTATTCAACTGGCAAAATAATTTGTACCAAGTCCTGGTAAAATTATAGGAATGGCACATGCTCAGGTGTAGTTTTTGCCATCTATAGATCTGTGTTTTGGGATAAACTGACTTCACTGAAGCAGAAGTTGAAGTCAAGCCTTTATCTTGCACAGGCTGATTGAAGAGATAGGAGCACTGGTCTGGCAAACGTAGAAGCTGACTTCTGATGAGGGAAACCAGGCTGCTGGATAAGAGGGAGTGGGGGGAAGTAGACACGTCTGCATCAAAATGCCATCAGACGAGTTCTGCTAGGAAAAATGGAGACTGTACATATACATTGACTTTCTGCCTCAAGATCACCTATCTGTCATCACAGGGACAGCACTGGAACAAGGAAATACATCTTCAAATCTAACTCTGGAAACACATACAGCACCAAGGATTGTTATCAGCAAAGAAAATAATAAGGCGTGCTTGAGAATTTAGCTCATGAATATCTGTATATCTGACTAGGGGGTGGAGGGCATCTTACTGCAGAACAGCCAGCTCCTCCTCTGAGATGAGAGGAGCAAGGCTGGCAAGTATGAGATATGCATTTGTGTCACAGTGTTGAAACACAAACCTGAAGATGAAGTCAAGGGGTGCCCAGATGGCATCTGCTGGGACAACGAGGCCAATGGGTTGGTGAAATCCTCGAGGCAGCAGGAGTTGGTGCCTCACAGGCCGCCTGGACCCACCACAGCTCACTTTCTCTGCCAAGAGAATCAGCCACCTGTGCAGGCATGGACACACCCCCTAGACCCTGCACCACACAGGAGCCAGACACCACTGTCACTGTTCGAGGGAGGATCAAATCTGGCCTGAAGGTGTCGAGGAATTGCTGTGAGGACAGGAACACAAACCCTGCCAAAACTGGAAAGGACACCTTCGGCTCTCCCTTCTCCCTTTGCAGCACAACTGGCTGGTGACAGTGCAGGGCTACCTACTACCACAGTAGCTGCAATTCACTTGCTGCATCCCCAGCAGCTTCTCCAAGGCAACACCACAACACATGGCAGAATTAAATCATCTCACAGCCCACTTCTTCAGTTTACATTAACACAGACACAAGACCAGCATAAACCAGGCATAAATCAGAAATAACCTGAACAGAAATAATGTGGCTAAAGCAATTCATTTAAAACACAGAGAAAGGCTACAGGACAAGCATCCATGTTATGCAGGCAAATGATCCTCCACAATTTGCAACAAGGTTGTCATGCATTTGCTCCTTTGCACAACATGAACAAACTTTTCATCCAGTATTTTCCAAGCATCATGACAAACGGAGCTAAGCTCAAGAGGCAACACTCTAGGTTATCATTACTAAATCAAGTATAAATAAGGTCAGTTAATAGACCACAAGCTTCATCACAGCACTTAACTTTCATCTCAGCAAAGGCCGAATAACTTTGTATTTCTAAGACATCTCCTGCCACTCTCCAATAACTGAATACATTGTGGAAGCCAGCAGAGAAACACAGAGAGCCATCCAGGAGACCTCAGAGCCATGAAATAATTTTACTCTTGAAATGTGTTTAAATAATTTCAGTGTGAAGAAACAGGCATCTCTACTGTGCACTACATTCCTGCCATTCCAACCTGTCCACAGACTCCTGTTCATGTTCTTTCTCCTCTGTATACAGAAAGCCTTCTTTCTCAAAAGACACACTGCACAGGGAAATATCAGAGTAAGCTACATTTTCAGATGACACACTTGAAAATTTAAATTATTGAAAAAATACTATCCTTTACCAAAGGAAAAAAAAAAGAACAGGAGAAAGACATAGACCAGATGGTGTGGGAGGCAAACCAAAACAGCACAAGGGTTATTAAATTGCATCCACTTGGAACTAATAACTGGCCAAGAATCAGCAAGACAGGTTTCCAAGTGAGCCTGAACATTCAAGATTAAAATGTTGGCCTAAAACTAGCTTCAAAATCAATATCAAAAGAGTGACACTGTAAATACACAAGAAAGAGTATAATTTTTTTGTATTTAATTTACGTGCTTGTCACTGTTACAAAGGTATATTGGAACTGAGGCATCTTTCTAATGGGAGAATATAAATGCTGACTGCTACACAGTGTAGACTCCTCTACCAAAAATATTATTCTTGTCCATGGTGCGTCATGATGAGAGAAAAAGCCGTAAAAATACTTTAAAATTTGAAAAGCATATCCTTTTTCCAAAGATATTACAGATACACTGTAATTCTGGAGTCACATAATTTTTACAAGTAATTTCAAATATCCAAGTTAGAAAATATCGGTCGAATTGCACTGCATACAGGTGTCAATGTTTCCCAAATTTGCAAAACACAACATGAATTACAACAGTGCCTATTTAATGGAATGCAACTAACACATTACTCCCTTTTGTTCTTACACTCTCAACTGTACAACTTTAAACACTGCTGATAACACAAAAAAGGGAGAAAAATACTCTTAGAAAGGCTGAAGACTAGAGTAATAAACCTGAAAACATTTTCAAATTTGTCAACCATTCAAATAAATAGATGGACTAGGAGGATATTTACCAACGTTATAGTAGGAAAATATAATGGCAGCCCAGATCCTTCAGGTCAAAAGCAGTTAAGAAGAGCAGTGGTTTAAACAGAGTAAGAGGTCTTGAGGCTGGACAACACTTTAACAACTCTTTCTCAAGTGCAATTAAAGTATCAATGCAAACAAAGAAAATCACAAAATGAGGCACTGCCCGTTAAAGGTAATGTGCTTAGGTCAGGTATTATCAGTAATTACAGCTATATAATCTCATCTTCAAAGCACTAAACAGTGAGGATGATCAGATCCCTACTGACTATCATTCCTAATATGCATAGAGAGAAATTAAAGTGTTGGTGGCAACCCCAGACTGTCAAGCATTGAAATCAAGCATTACAATGCAATTGTATATTTCAACTGCAATTAAAATTACATCAAGCAATGACACGAAGCATTACAGGCAGATATTTGACTCATACTTTTTGAATTCAACATTGTAATTCCTGCGAGGTTGGAAGAAAAGCAAGGATGAAAGATACTGTAAAGCAGAACTGCCAAAAGAAATGAAAAATGCTTTAGTGAGATGTTTGCTCTTCGACTGTTTGACTTAGCCCTGCCTTCAGCAGGGCTTGGACCCCATGAGGAATTGAGGTTCCTTACAAACCTAATTTTCCCAAGATGGCACATATTTCCACTTTCATTTTCTGTTCAGTGTCTAGTCTAACTAATGTTCTGTTATTTTAATTTCATCATCAGTTCATCTCACAACTGAACATCAGCCTCTTCAGGTTGATCACCACTGTAAATCCAGCCTGTCAAGAGTAACCCCAGACATGGCTGTTGGCAGGGCTCTGCATTTGACTGCTACAGTACTCTCAGAAAGCCTTCCTTCAGTAAAAACAGAGATATAAACCTGAAGATAAGCAAACTGCTGTAAATTAAAGCAGACTCCAGATCAAAATTTCCAGTCATACTTGCTCCAGTAAGATAAAAAGCAAAATCAAGATCTGGAAAGATGTATAGTAAAATACAGTACCAAACGAAGTCAGAAAAAAAAAAAGACATTTAGGCAAATGAAAACTATCAAATTCAGAGAGGACTGCACTTCTTTCTGCATATGTGAATGAATGAATGCATATGTATCCATTAACATATCTACCAAGGCATGAATTAGAAGCATGAAGTAAAATTTTTAAAAATGTCTTTAATTTCAACCAGTTTGCCGCAAGTCTCCAAAAGAATCTCTAGCCTTTTAGTAGTCTAGAATACCCCATCTTTCTGATTTACCTTTAGGGGAAAAAAAAAAATCAAACCCCACAGCAAATAATGAGTGGTTATAAACTGTAATCAAGTAATCCAAATGCATTTAGGCATCTCTTAACTAAATGTTAATAGAAAGAAAACAAAAAACGGGTTATCTTGAAATCCAATAATAAGCAAATACAAGGGCATGCAAATGTCCAAAATTAAATAATTTTCTGTATCTTGATCAATGGCAAAAGGAATGCTGCTATTTACAAGAATTATATTCCTTCAAGGCGAGGCCATCTTGCTTAACACAGACTTTCTAATCTAACACATCTTCAGGAACCAAAAACATTATCTGCCAAGTCTAAGAGAGCCTAAATTTAACCTTTCTTTGAATGTTTAATAACATCTTCAGCGTGACTTCACTGACTGCAATAGAATTGTGCCATTTTACAACAGCTAAAATCAGGCACTACACTTTTTGCAGTATTACCTTGTAGCCAGCATCAGCATCTACATTCTACAATCATAAAAAGAATAAAGGATGAGAGGAAAAGAAAAGAACTGCAGACAAGATGCCCCAGTGGGGTATGGCACTCTTTCTGGAGTCAGTGGTATGCAAAATCCCACTTTGAAGAAAGAAACTATCATTTCTCTTTCTTTAAAAATGTGCAGTTCCTCCTGTAAAATAATTTTTTTAAAACGCCCCTACACACAGTTACTGTGAGCAAGCTCTTTCTTCAAGGCAAGGCATTATCTTCATAACCACCCAAAACATATATGAAAGCTACTTCTCCAAACTCCTGATGCAGGTCCTGCATCCTTTCTACAGCAGCAGGCTGAGCATCTGGATGACATTTGGCTTTCTGGTCCAAAATAACTCTCCACAACTCAGTCTTCTCCTTCAGACCAAATCCTTACTGCAATGCCTAGAAAAATTCCAGCTTCTTCCCAAGCCTGAAATACTGTCCTCCACAGAAAGTCTTTAAAAAGCATGATATTTACTGAGTGAATGATGGCATATGGAATAATGACAAACGGAAATAAAGTAGGTCAAGAACTTCATCTTTGTGAAGATGGAAGCTGGAATTTTCATTACCATAAAAATGCTTTGCCAAATCTGCTTTTTCCATTCCCAAATTTTTTTCAAGTAACTATCACAGAAGGTTTCTATTATTACCAATTTGAAAAATACAAATTTTCTCCAAACACACACTACAAATGTAAGTCACAATGATTCCATTATTTGATTATTCTCTAACTGTACATTTTCCTGTTTTCTAATAAATCCAGTTTAAAAAGAGAAGATGTTAGACTCAGTCAGTTTAGAACAATTGTTAGGTTTCCTTCCAGTTATGACATGCCTATTTTTCTCCTATATGTTCTGTTTTAACCTGAAAACATACTTTTTTGTGTCTCTTTACAATTCTGGTTGATATTAACTTCTTCATGGCATTGTTCTAGAAATGCTATTAAGTTTTTGCCATTCCAACGGTGTTGTCTGTTTCCTTCTTTTAACCACTAATAATTAAGAATGAACCACAGTAATTGTCCAAAGTTACTTAAATGCAGTAGAGTGCATATATGCCAAAATATTTAAATGCAGAAAGAGCTTAAACTTCCTATTTCCTTGGATAAAAAGCAAGCTAGCTATTCAACTACTTGAATCCTAATGAACAATAAGAATTTTCTGACATAGGGCTTTTACTTTAGCATTTTGATCTGATATTCTTTTTTTCACAGACTTTTACCAAGTTCTCCATTAAACATCATATCATGTACATGCACAATCATGCCTGATGCCAAGTGTTCATTGACACAGTGTACAGAAACTCTTGCTCACACAAAAACTTCTCTGCTCTCAGCACACTCCACACACCTTTCTTCTGCCTCAGTTTCCTCATTTGAGATAAACAAAACTATCTCAATTTCTTGTGCAATTTAAAATTCAATAGCTTTCATAAATTCATTTGCCTTTGCAGCAGGAGTTTCAGGAGGTACTACTGACTCAACAAAACAAGATACCACCAACACCTATGACTGTGTCAGTGAACAGAGACTCCCTGCTCTGTTTTAGTTATCGAACATTTCATGGTTGTAGAAGTAATACAAGAATGCATATCTGACAACTGAAATGTTTTCAGTTCCAATTTCATAATGATATTCTATAATCATGTAGGTCTGACCATTTTTTGGTACATCTTTTATTCATGTATAAAAAAATATTGTTCACTGAGAGAATATGGTTTCTTACAAAGTTAAGAACTCATTCTTACCTTCATCAAAGAGGTATAGTTTGATTTATAAACTTTGCATGTCTTATACAAAAGATACGAACTGCCTCCAGAACAGCACTGCTTCTCATGAGATTCAAAATGCTATGGCATGAGAGAGAGAATGCCTGTTCCCATCTATTCCAGTCTTATGCAGCATTGCTTTATTAATTGCTAGACTCCTGTATAGACAGAGGACTTTTAATTTGTCACACAATCAGTATGTGTGCACGAACTATGCAAGCTACTGGCAAAACATTTTTTTGTTTTATTTGTGGCACTAATTAGGAGAGATACATTTAGAAAACTGTTAACCTTGAGCTGGTTGAGAAGCAAAATAAAATGCAAAATGTGTTCATGAAACCAGACCTCCTAAAGTTCATATCAGCAGACAGAGGCAGAGGGGGAAATGGCAGATCAGCCTACAGATCTTTACAAAAATAGTTTTGTGGGGTCTTAGATATGAACAACTCATGGTTCACACACATCCTTTGCTGTCCAGTCTTGTGGAGATACAAGCAAGCTTGTATTTAGATGGTTCAGGTTCGCTCATGTTGCTTTCCAGATCAACAGAACTTTACAGTGAACAGTCACAGAATCATAGAATCATAGAATTTTAGGGGTAGGAATGGACCCTACACATCATCTAGTCCCAACCCCCTCTGCCATGGGCAGGACACCTTCCCACTAGACCAGGCTGCTCAAGGGTCATCCAACCTGGTTTTGAACACTGACAGGGTTGGGGCATCCACTACCTCCCTGGGCAACCTCTGCCAGTGTCTCACCACCCTCACAGAAAAATACTTTTTCTAATATCCAACCTAAACTTCCCCTCCTTCAATTTGAACCCATTACTCCTTGCCCTATCACTGCAGTTCCCAATAAAAAGCCTCTCCCCAGCTCCCTCGTAGGCCTTTCAGATATTGAAAAGTTGCTATGAGGTCTCTACACAACCTTCTCTTCTCCAGGCTGAACAGCCCCAACTTCCTCAGCCTGTCTTCATAAGGGAGGTGCCCCAGTCCTCCTACCAACTTTGTGACCTCCTCTGGACT
>NW_008688179.1:0-1206 GCF_000695815.1 Acanthisitta chloris
GTGGACACTGGGATGGACATTGGGATGAACATTGGGATGGACACAGTGATGGACACATGGACTGACCCATGGATTGATTGACACATGGACTGACCCATGGGTTGATTGACACATGGACTGACCCATGGACTGACCCATGGACTACTCCGTGGATTGATTGACACATGGACTGATCCATGGACTGACCTATGGCTTGATTGACACGTGGACTGACCCACGGGTTGATTGACACATGAATTGACCCATGAACTGACCCATGGATTGATTGACACATGGACTGAGCCATGGCTTGATTGAGACATGGACTGACCCATGGATTGATTGACACACGAACTGACCCAAGGATTGATTGACACATGTGTTGATTGACACATGGACTGACCATGGACTGACCCACGGGTTGACTGACATATGGACTGAGCCATAGACTGACCCATAACTTGATTGACACGTGGATTCACCCATGGATTGATTGACACATGGCTTGATTGACACATGGACTGACCCACAGAAAAAGAGAAAAAGGGAAAAAAACTCATTAAAAGTGAAAAATTTTTAATTATCCTTAGCCTTGTCTTGTCAATCACCATCTGCCCCTTCCTGTCACTCACCCATCACCTCTTCCCGTGATTGGTCCCACTGTCCTGTCAATCATCCTCTGTCCCACCCATCTCTCCCTGTCACTCATCTCCCTTCCCCTGTCAATCATCCTCTGTCCCATCCATCTCCCCCTGTCACTCATGTCCCTGCCCTGTCAATCACCCTCTGTCCCGCCCATCTCTCCCCATCACTCATCTCCCTTCCCCTGTCAATCATTCTCTGTCCCAATTCTCTGTCCCATCCATCTCCCCCTGTCACTCATGTCCCTGCCCTGTCACCGCCCATCTCTCCCCATCACTCATCTCCCTTCCCCTGTCAATCATTCTCTGTCCCATCCATCTCCCCCTGTCACTCATGTCCCTGCCCTGTCAATCACCCTCTGCCCCACCCATCTCTCCCCCTATCACTCATCTCCCTGCCCTGTCAATCACCCTCTATCCCACCCATCTCCCCCTGTCACTCATCTCCCTTGCCCTGTCAATCACTCCCCATGATTCCTCTGTGACCTCCTCCCACCATTTGTCCCACTGCCCTGTCAATCACCCCATGATTGCTCCCACCGTCCTGTCAATCACCCCCTGCCCCTTCCTGTCACTCACCTATCAC
>NW_008688180.1:0-217 GCF_000695815.1 Acanthisitta chloris
CGCGGGGAGCGCCGCCAGGCATCGCCGCCGCCTCGGTAAACCGCGCTCCGCGGAGACCCGTCGCGGGAGCAATCAAATAAAGGCGTCAAATATTACCCTCTAAACCCTGCGGGGAAAAAAAAAAAGGTAGAAAAAACCCACCCTAACACCAAAACCACCCGCTTATCTTAAAAAAATGCTAGAGAGATTAAAGCGGATCGAGTATTTTTCTGCAACC
>NW_008688180.1:429-4687 GCF_000695815.1 Acanthisitta chloris
CTGGACCACACCGAAGAGGATTTTAGCCTGACTTAACCCCTATGAGAGCGGGGTCTTGTTCAATTTTATGGGAATTTCAACAAGTAACAAATACAGGCGACCCTCAGCTCTGGGTCCCCTCCCGCCCCCTCCCTGTCCGCCTGTCAATCACTCTCCTGTCCTGCGAGCGCCGTAGCCTGCCCCGGCCCCTCCACAGCCTTCTGCCGGCGCGGGGAGGGCGACCCGCCGGGCGAGTCGCTTTGCCATCACCGCAGAAGGGACATGAGTTGTCAGGGGAGAGCAAGCGGTTGTAAATTTTACTCCCTAAAAATAAAATAAAATAAAAAAAAAACAGAAAATACCCAAACCCGTAAATCCAGCTTTACAGTCTCTTGTGTACAGTACATTGCACAGCTCCACCTTCACAGATCGGGTCGCCCTCTAACGAGCGTTTCAGAGCAGAGGAGTGCGGGGACGACGTGCGTCCCCAGGTGGGCTCCCCCGTGCCCACGGGGGAATACTGCTGTGGTTTAAATCAACTTTTCGGAGAAAAAGGTCGTCCTAAACAGCACGTTTTACTTTTTAGAGCCGGGGCGAGAGGCCGGCGGGTTCACAAGGGCATACCCCGCCGAACTACCTACCTTCACAGTTAGGAATTTCTGCTTTGGTTTGTTGTTTTTCTTTGGAGTTTTTTTGTTTTCTTTTCTTTCCCTTTCTTTGGATTTCCCCCCCTTGTTTGTTTTACTATTTTCGGCCGCACGGCCCAGCACTCAGGGCCGTGCGTGGCTCGGGAGTGGAACTGGCCCGGGGAGCGGGGCTGGGAGGCAGCTACCCCCTCCCCCTGCCAGACACCTGAGGTAAGAAAGCCCATTCCTCGAAGAGAAGCTTTCATCCCAATAATACATCTTCAAAACGAAAAACAGAGGGAGAGAGAGCAAGGGTTCTGGTCCCCCTGGAGCTTTCACTACGATTTCCGAGGCCGGGGCTGTTTAAATCCGAATTGTTTCTGTTCAAGGACGGATATAGACACAGACGGAGCGCTGGACTCTTTCTTAGTGCCGACGACGAGCGTCCGTTTCCAGCGGCTCAGATTTAATGCCACCACTTTGCAAAACAGGGTTTTTCCGCTTATTTTCTACGGCTTCAGCATCTGGGCCCAGGACTTTTATGCAAGCCATCCACAGTCCTCGATTAACTAAAAAAAAACCCACAACAAATCCAACCTATTTTTTTTTCCTGCGTGGATCCAACCCTCATTTGTGCGTGATATGTAAAATCTCTGCGGCGCAAACACTTCACAAGAGTGAAAGGAGATGGGGGAAAAGGATCCAAGTTCCTTCATTCGTAATTATAACCAGCAATAATTTTTCTCCTCTTCTCCCCACAAAAGCAGTAGCAAGTAAATTTCGCCTTTCCCTTTCTCTTAGTTAAAGGCAAAGCAAATTCTGTGGCAATCGCTGTTAATTGGTCAATAATCCTCTACTCATGACAGCGACAGGGAGGACTTAAAACCCTGAATTTACATCAGACCCAAGAATAAGAGAGGAAGAAATTGGAAACAGGAGGCTCGGTTCTGTTAAAAGGATTTTGAAGCTGGGGAGTGGGGGGAGCCGGATTTTTTTCGCACACTATTAAATCCTGCTAAATGATTGAATCAGGATTGTAATAAAGTGCCCCGGTTTATGGTGAGCATACCAGCAGGGTTATTAGAAAGCCGAGGAAATCCAGCGAAATAATCACTTTTATAAAGTGAGGTCTGCGGGGTGAAGGAGGGGACAGTGCCGGAGGAGACGGGCTGTGCGCGCCGCCGGCCGCTGCCGCCAAAGGGTTCGGCTCTACCGTCCCGGGGAAAACCGGGGACTTTTCCCTCCTGTGTTGTTTTTTTATTTTTTATTTTTTTAAATTTTCCCCTAATCCCCACTCTTCTCTTTCTTTCGCTTGCTTTTTTTCTTTTTTTTTTTTTTTCCTTGACCTTCGGTCATATTTGACAGGATCCCACTAGCCAAGTTTGACATCCACACGCCAAACCAAAACCTTCTCTGGCTGTACCCTGCGGGCCTTGCTTAGACAATGCTCCCCTCCCGGCCAGATCCAGTAGGAACCCTGCCAGACTAAAGATCCCAGCACGGTCCTACGGCGCGGGGTGTTGGGGGTGGGGTGATGACTCCCATGCGGCCCCCGAAAGGCTGTGGGAAATTAAAATGGGAATTTGCAAGGTCATTTACATGTCGGTGCCTCGGATGTTCTTCGCTTGTTGCTATTGATGAACTGTAGGGTGTATCTTATGCTTATGAAAGCATACACGTGAAAAGGCATGCATGCTCTTACACACACACACACACACACACAAATGAATACATACTGTATCAACACACAAATGGATCGTGGTTGGAATTCAACCTGCAGCCGTTCAAGTCAAAAGCAGAAACCTCCCAGGAAAAGGATAGGGAGGGGGAAGAGGGAGGAAAAATTGGAATCAGGTTCAAATGGCTGCAGTGCCTACAGAAAAACACACAAGTGGCATCGTCTCATCGCACACACACACACTCCCTCATCTACCCCACACGCAGAGGCTGACCTAACCCTACACGCTGGTAACTATGCAGGCAGAAGGGTAGACAGAGAGCAGTGTGTGTGTGCTCACACAGGAGGGATGCTCTGAGGTATGCGTGTGCCTGCGATGCGGCTAGGCATGTGTCCTTGGGCATCCAACTTCTGATGCCTTCCTCTCCTCACCCTGCGCGCCGCACGGATGTGTAGCTTAGAACCTCCTCGCAGAGTAGACACGGAGGCTCGTACGAGCACAGGTGCAGTCCCGAGCCCGCCCGCGAGCAGTGAGGGACTCCGGGGAATCCACGTCCCCTCCTTGCTCGGGGCGATGGGACCCCGTCTCTCTCTGCCCTGCAAGCGGGGCAGGCTCTGCCTTGGAGGAGCGTCCGACTTCTGAGCCGCTCTTATTATTTCCTTTTCTTGCAGTGGGACTGCCTCGCTACCAGCATCACCCCTCCCCGGTGTGTGACAGAAAAGATTTTGTCCTCAATTTTAATGGCATTTCTTCGTTTCACCCATCCGCTAGTGGATCTTACTACCACCATCACCACCATCAAAGCGTCTGTCAAGACATCAAGCCCTGCGTGATGTGAAGGCAGCGCGCCAACAGAGACAATCAGGTGGCATTGAACAGAGCCGAGGTATAGACGGACCCACGCAGATTAAATATAATGTGCACTCTGATAGCATTGATAGTACACGAGTCACTTAGCAAAAATACCTAAGGAAGCAGTGTTTTCGGTCCCCTCCATCCCTTGAAGGACACGTACAGCCGATATAACTCTCCAAAGCTTTTCCTAAAAGAAAAATGCCTTGTGTGATGCTTTGGGTTGGGGGGAACATTAAGTGTCCTTATGCAAAATCTGACCACCTTAATAGTAAACCGCCTTTCTGTGATCTCCTAAAGAATCGAGCTTTGGAAAGGGGAGCAGTTAAATACATTTTTTTTATGCGAGAAAGTGTCTTTGAATAGGAAAAATAAACCTCCCAGCTCAGCACCTGCAAGGACTCCCCCTTCTGTTACCGCGTTAGCGCGAAATTTACTTCTTTATTTTGTTCTCTCCCCGAGCCTCCCCAAAGGACACTTTGTATGGACTTCAACACTGACTGATTGATATTATTAAAACAGTATTGTTTAGCCCTTTCGTGTATAGACTTTAAGAAAAGTTCATTTTTCCAGTATTGCAGCAATACAACGTTTTGTTTTTTATTTTTACAAAAGTTTTTTCTACCACAATATTTTTTAAAAAATTATTTTAAATAAATCTCGTGTATACTCACACACTATTGCTTTAAAAGGAGAATATATTTGCACTTATGTATACTTTTTACAGTTTGCCAAAATATTTTGATGTACAAATTCTTTTTTTCCAATAAAATGTATATAAACGACTATCACTGGACAGGCACTTATTTTCCCTTGTCTCCTTCTGAGAAAACTCTTCTACTCCAACATCCGAGATCTTTGAAGCTGCAACTCCAAATCCTCCAGCCGCTGGATGAGCAGGAGGGGAGCGGGTGGTTGACCCGAGGAGGCCAATGCCGTTGTCTCTGGGCTGCACCTCCCTGCTTTCCCCCACGAATGGATAGACTTTGAAATATCCAGGTAGAGGACACAAAAGCAGAAGGGTCTGGACTGCTTGTTCCTCCCTTCAAGGGCTCCTCCAGGCCCGAAACGCCCTCCCCATTGTTTAGGGATGCGTCCAGGTGTCCCCGTGTCCCAGTCTCA
>NW_008688181.1:0-348 GCF_000695815.1 Acanthisitta chloris
TGAGCTCATGGGGCTCATGGGGACTGTCCCCTGTCCCCAGCTGATGCAGTTCAAGGCAGACATCAATGCGGTGAATGAACACGGGAACACGCCGCTGCACTACGCCTGCTTCTGGGGACACGAGCAGGTGGCTGAGGTGAGAGGAGCGCCTGGATGGGCAGGAGGGAGGGGAAAAGAGGCTGAGGGGAGACCACCAACCGCAGCCCTTGTGCTCTGCTCCCACAGGACCTGGTGGGCAGTGGGGCCCTGGTCAGCATCGCTAACAAATACGGCGAGACCCCCACGGACAAAGCCAAGACACCACTGAGGGAAGTCCTGAAAGGTATGAGGGTCCTGTGGGACCCCACT
>NW_008688181.1:382-1495 GCF_000695815.1 Acanthisitta chloris
TGTGTGCCACCCTCCTCCTCCTCATCCGTCCGCAGAACGTGCCGAGAAGCTGGGCCAGAGTCTCACCAAGATCCCCTACAAGGACACCTTCTGGAAGGGCACAACCCGCACGCGGCCCAGTAAGGACTCGGGGTCCCCCGGGGGGGCATGGCTCCCCTGCACCCTGCTGGCAGTGCTCCACCCCCAGGGTCTGGTAGCCACAGACATCTACCCCCTTGTACTGCAGGGAATGGGACCCTGAACAAACTTGCTGGGATCGACTACAAACAGCTGAACCTGAGCCAGAAACTCAACGAGAACCAGTCAGGAGAGGTGGGTTCCTCCCCCCTGTAGACCCCTCCCCCCAGGGCACAGCCCTGGCTGGGCACAGTCACTCCATGGTCCCAGGGCCAGGCACAGGGAGGGGCTTCTGTCCAGCTGAGAGGGTGCACTCTCATGGTGGATCCCATGGGCTCCAGGAGGTGCTGGGGACTGCACAAGGGTCCAGGGTGGGGCTGGGGACCCTGTGCCCCTCTTACAGTGCCTGTGCTCCCACTCCCCCCAGCTGTGGAAGGGGCGCTGGCAGGGCAACGACATCATCATCAAAATGCTGAAAATCCGGGACTGGACGACAAGGAAGAGCCGAGACTTCAATGAGGAGTACCCAAAGCTGAGGTGGGTGCCACACCTGCCTGAGGCCACCACCTGGGCAGGGCCACCCCAGCACCTGCCTGGGGCTGCTGTGGCTCTCAGGGAATGGGGCAGGCAGGATCCACCCAGCCCTGCAGGGCCAGGAAAACTCTGGAGCGGTGCCTGAGGGCTGGGAGGGGGGTGGCAGGGGGCAGATACAGGGGAGCAGACAGCCCCCCTATTCTCAGGGCTGTCATTTCTCGCAGTGAAGTGACAACCCACTTTGGGGGTTGGTCTCTTCTTGCAGGCAGCCAGCAGTAGGACAAGAGAGCGTAGAGTCAAGGGGGATGTTTAGGTTAGATATTGGGAAGAGGTTTTTTATGGAGAGTGCTGACGCATTGGAATGTGCTGCCCAGGGAGGTGGTGGATTCACCATCCCTGGAAGTTTTCAAGATGAGACTGGATGTGGCTGTTAGTGCCATGGTCTAGTAACCATGGTAGGGT
>NW_008688182.1:0-909 GCF_000695815.1 Acanthisitta chloris
ACCCACCGAGCAGGGTGGCCTCAGGCTACTTGACCTGTGACAGCCACGCCAACAGCGACTACGAGGACACAGACGGCGAGGCGAGTGCCTACACGGACGGCGAGGCGGAGGATGCCTACGGCCAGCCCGGGCTGGCTCGCTCCTCTGAGCCAGCACAGCTGTCCCCAGGCCACAGCCTGAGCTCCTCCGAGCCAGCACAGCTGTCCCCAGGCCACAGCAAGCAGGGGGGTTCCCCCAGACTGGTAAGGTGGGGCAGAACCGAGTGGCACAGTGCCTGGCTCTGGTGGGGAGCTCCCATCATCCTGTGGCACAGGCAGCGTCCAGCTGTGTGTCCGTGCCCAGATCTGTGTCCTCAGGGGCAAATGCCCCAGGCCAGGGCACAACCCCTGCCCTGCCCCTGACCCCACCTCACTCTGCTCTTCCCCAGGTGCCCAAGCAGCCACGGCAGGGGCAGCGCTACGACAGCATCAGGTACCCTGGGCCTGGGGGTGGGGAGCAGCCAGCCTGGGGCTGGGGAGAGCCCCCGAGCCACAGTGCCAGCTCTGCCAGGCAGGGCACTGTCCCTGCCACCCAGGCTGAGTGGCAGAGCCATCATTCCACTTCTGCCCCCAGGGAATACGAGCACGAGGCAGTGAAGAAGAGGTTCACACGGGCCAGGGATGACTCGGACCAGGATGAAGGCTACGAGTGGGGCCCAGCCACAGATGTGTAGTGGCACCACTGGCCTGTCCCCCTGGGCCAGGTGACAGTCCAGGAAGTGCCACTGCAGCCAGGCCAGGCTGGGCCCAATCCTGCCGTGCCCTGCACCACCAAGTGCCTCTCTCCCCCTTTGGGCCACAGCTGCTGGAATAAAAGGGATGTTTGGATCAGGATGGGCCGTGTCCACATGTGCTGGGTGGCAGCACCCAG
>NW_008688182.1:1009-6362 GCF_000695815.1 Acanthisitta chloris
CGGAGCTGCGCCTCCCCCGCTGCAGCCCCCCCCGGGGCTCCTCAAACAGCCTGCCACGTTTCCAAGCACTTTTATTTTTACATCAACCAAGCACATGGGCACAGCCAGGTCAGCACTGGCCACAGGGGCCCAGAGAGCTGCTCATGGAAAGGCACATGCCCAGGGATCCCTGGGCCCACCACAGCCCCAGGCTCCCAGGGCATGGGGCTGGGCAGTACCCAGGGTCCTTCTGCCGTGGCCCTGGGCCGAGCTGTGCGTGCAGAGTGGTTCGAGGCAGCACCAGGGAAAAGCTGAGGTAGGTTCCCAGCTCTTGTGCAACGGATATAACAGGGAATTCATTTGCACCCCAACAGGCCCCTGGCCAAGCCAGGAGAGAGGGGCAGGCACCAAGGGTGCTGCTGCCCTTAAGGCTGAGTCTGGGGGCTGTTGAGTGTCCCCCAGGGTGCCACTGTGCACCCACACGTGGGTGTGCAGGGTCAGCACTCCTCTGGGGTTGTGCTAGGCTGAGCTCTGGAGCTGAGCTGTACTTCCAGCACCATCCCCACCCGGGAAAGGCACTGTCGGTGAGTGTTAAAGCACAGTCTGCAGTGACTGGATGGGGAGGACCTTTCATGTGGGGTCCCTCTCCTCCCACCAGCACCAGGCCAAGGCAAGAGACCCTGTGCAGCAGGACAGGCACTGGTGGGCAGGGAGGGGTGAGTGGAGGGTGTGAAGTGCCCAACCTCTGGCACCACAGGCCGTGATGCTGCTCAAGCTGCCCCCAGAGCCTCCCACCGTGTCCTGAGTAAAACCACAGAGCTGCTGAGGCAGGAGGCAGAGGCAGTCCTGCTCCTGCAGCCCCAGAGGCTCAGAGGAAGATGGGCTGCTCCTGCCCCGTCAGCAAGCGGTACGTGGAGGCTGGCATGGTCTTGATGTGGACCTGGGCAGGGAGGCACAGATCAGAGGCCCCAGCATGGGCTGGAGGGTGCTGGTGCACAGCTCTGTGCCCAGCTGGTCCACGGGGGCCTGGCTCACCTCGCTGACTGCCTGGGTGAGGATCTGGATGATCTTCTCGTGGGGTGTGGCCACCACGCTCTGCCCGTTGATCTCGATGATGCGATGCCCCACGCGGATGCCGCCGCGCTCCGCGATGCCCCCGCGCATCAGGCTGCAGATCTGGGGGTGGGAGTGCTGCTCAGGGCAGGGCTGTGCCCACAGCCTGGGCCCTGTGCCACCACTGCCCCGAGTCCCTGCAGGCTCCTGGCAGTGCTCTGCACCGGTGTGCCATCTCCCTCCAGCCCGTGGGCACACAGGGCAGGGATGCACTGCCATTGAGCAATGTGCTGAGCTGGGGTGAGGGCACCCCCAGCTGTCCCCCAGGAGTTTGTCCCATGGTTGATGGGGAGCACAGCTGCCCCATTCAGCCACCAAACCCTCCTGCTCCCATCAGGCCTGTGCTGCAGAGCCCGAGTTTCTCCCTGGGGTGGCAGGGGATATCCACATCTCCATCCCACTGGGAGCACTGGTTAGTGTGTGAGGAGACCGTGCCACCCCCACCGCTGCCAATCCACCCCCTCAGCCCCCACTGGGCCTGGGAATGCCCTTCTCTGCCTTCCCAGCAGAGCCCAAAGCAGGGAGTGGCTGGGGCACTGGGGTCACACCCAGAAAGCCAGCAAGATGCCATCACCCCGAAAGCAAACAGCTGGAGAGCACCAGGGAGAGGGATACAACCTCTGGTGCTGCAGGAGAGCTGTGAGGAGCCTTTTGCTGTGCCCTGGGAACCCTCAGCCCAGGCTGGGCAGAGCTCAGGTGTGGGCACAGCCAGCCCTGCCCGTCCCTGGGGCAGCCCCTGGCCCAGCTCCCGGCCCGGGGCACTCACCACGCCGTTCTCAACGCAGAAGCCCAGCTGGTACTTGGAGTCAGGGCGGCGGATGACAGCCGTGGTGACAGGGGGACAGTGCACGATGTTCAGCATCACCTCTGTCTGGTGCTTCAGCTCCTGGAAGGTGGAACGGGGCTTGGTCAGGTTTTGGGGAGCTGTTCAGTGTGGCTGAGGGGTGACACAGCCACGTTGCTCATGGCAAGGCTGACTTAGCACCCTAATTTCAATAGGGAGACTGAAGCACACACAGGGATACCGCCAGGCTCAAGAACTTACAAACCCAGCCCAAGACTATCCGTTCTGCCCCTGAGGACATGCTGTCCTTGCTCTCAGCTCCTTCCTGCCAGGTACACGGTGCAACAGGTTCTCTCCAGGACTGGTGACTACTCCTCCTGCACCCTCCTCAGGCCAGGCCCTGCCCACACCCTGCTGCAGCAAGTGCAGCCACCAGCTTTGTCCCTGCCTTGTCACACCTCTTGCTCCCTAGCACTCAGAGCAGGGACTGCCACAGCACACAGCACAGGTAGGCCCCAAGGCCAGGAGCACTGGGGGCTCGCAGCGCCACAGACACCCCTGGATCACTCAGACCGGTCCCTGTCTCCCTCCTGGGGTGAGGCAGGAGGGTCCCCTGCCCTGGCTCACCCGGATGATGCTCTGGCAGGTGCCCAGGGGCAGCCCCACCAGGCTGGTCCCGTTGACAGACATGAGACGGTCCCCGATGCTCAGCTCGCCCGAGCGCTCCGCGGGGCCCCCGTGCATCAGGTTGGCAATGACCACCGTGGGCAGGATGGAGCCCCAGCCTGACTCCACGATGGCAATGCCCAGGATCTCCCCCTTCTGCTTCCGGATGCACACCTGGGGGAGAACAGCTTCCAGTCACGAGTCAAGGGCACCGGCAGAGCTGCCCGGTGCTCCAGGCCGCTGCGATGGGGTCGTAGCAGCACCTGAGCTGCTCAGGCAGCCACGGGAAGGAGACACAGAGGTGCTAACGGTTCCCCACTCTGTCTCCACCCTGCAGAGCAGCTCTTACGTCCTTGCAGTTCTCCTGCCGGGAGAAGTGGGTCAGCTCCGCGTTGTACTGCTCCTGGTCCTCCAGGGCACGGCTGTACTGGTGAGGGCTCAGCTCGCTGGGGTCGATGCCGTTGGCCTCCAGGAAGCGCTGGTAGGCCACACCGAACGCCTGCCCGATGGCCTGGGCAATCACCTGGGCCTGGGGGCAACGGGGGCTGTTCCTGCCTGTGGCTCAGGGCTGGAGCCAACAGCTGCCAGTGCCCAGCACAGGCACCATCCCTGGGACCCCCAGGGTGTCCTTCCCTCCCTGTACGGTGCCAATCCTTCCCCCTGTGCCACGGTGATGCTCAGGCTGTGCTCC
Organism: Acanthisitta chloris; assembly: GCF_000695815.1. Taxonomy (NCBI): domain Eukaryota; kingdom Metazoa; phylum Chordata; class Aves; order Passeriformes; family Acanthisittidae; genus Acanthisitta; species Acanthisitta chloris. Next base: position 4,243 of record NW_008688182.1, read on the forward strand.
TGCCTGCTCGGCATGGGGAGAGAGGGTCTGCAGCCCCCAGCATGGATCACCCCGTCGTTACAGCGGGACAGGACCCCAAGGCCTCCCCACCCTCCCGAGGGACCCACACGTCGCCTTACATCAGCTGAGTGGAAGACGTGGCAGATCAGCTTGTAGAGCCTCTTCTCCTCGGCCACGTCGGAGCGCCGAGGCAGCTTCCTGCGCGCCATGAGCACCACCAGGGAGCCGATGTCGGCGATGTAGGAGATGGTCTGCAGAGAGTGGTCCATCATGGCCTCCTGGCAAGGGGGACACGGGCAGAGATGTTCAGGCCATGCAGCAGCTCCCCTGAGGCATGAGAAGCCTCGTGCAGCCACACAGAGAGCCAAGGGACAGGACACAGGACAGCTGTGGAGTGATGTCCCCTCCAGATGTGTGTCCTCACCCCCAGGCCATCCCTGGACACAGCTCCACCAGGCTGGGAGCAAAGCTGAGATCCTGAGGCCAAAGAGCAATGTCGCAGAGGCCCCAGAGCACACAGGTGCTGCTGCTCCTGCTCACCTGTGTGTCAGCAGTGAGCACCTTGATCCTCTGCGTGGAGACAAACAGATCCACCTCCGTCATGGGCTGGGACTCCCCCTCGGGCGCCTGCAGAGCAAAGCAGAGGTCACAGGACCCTGCTGGGTCCAACCCCAGAGCCATGTGCCCCAGGCAGCTCCTGGGCACTGCCCCATGCCCACGGGGGGCCAGGCCAGGGGCAGCTGTGCCCCCCATCCCTCCTGCACCTTGATCCTGTCCACTGCCTCCTGGGCCTGTGCCATGCGGACGCTGGTCGGGGGGTTCCTCTCCGAGACCAGCTGTGTGGAGCCCAGGTACTTTGCCCCAAAAATCACACCATCCAGCAGATCTTCTGGGTCACAAGGGCCTGGAACTGAGGAGTTGGGAGGGACTGAGCAGGGGCTGGTCCCCTCTTTCTCTGAAACTGGGGGTGCCAACTCCTCCTGCCTGTCAGTTACATTCCTACACATAGCAAAGCAGCTCAGCGTGTGGTACATGGGCTCCTGGCATCACCAGGGGACCAGAGCACACCTGGCATCCCCTTCTCCCTCCCTGATCCCTGAAACACCCCCATGAGCTGGGATCAAAGGAACCACCAGGAGCCTGCAGCCACATTCCCATCCTGGGTGGGCACAGAGCCTGGTGCTGGGACCCCCAACCACCCCCATTCAGGTGGGTCAGGGCTCCCAGGGGCTCTTGCTGCAGAAGAAGATAAAGCAGCAACTCACCCTCTTTGAAGGCTGGGCAGGATGATGGGGATTCCCTGTTCTGCAAAGCAACAAAAGAACAAGTGAGGCTCTGGTTGGCATCCCAGAGATTCAGCCTGCCCAGCCCTGGAGCAGTGGGACAGCAAAGGCATAGTGTTCTGGGGCTGGGGTGGTGCACGGTGCCAGGGTTGGGCAGGGGGGACACAGCACAGGATCCTGGAGCCAGAGGAGGACACTGCAGGATCCTGAGTGGGGATGGCACAGGGTCCTGGGGCCAGAGGAGGACACTGCAGGATCCTGAGTGGGGATGGCACAGGGTCCTGGGGCCAGAGGAGGACACTGCAGGATCCTGAGTGGGGATGGCACAGGGTCCTGGGGCCAGAGGAGGACACTGCAGGATCCTGAGTGGGGATGGCACAGGGTCCTGGGGCCAGAGGAGGACACTGCAGGATCCTGAGTGGGGATGGCACAGGGTCCTGGGGCCAGAGGAGGACACTGCAGGATCCTGAGTGGGGATGGCACAGGGTCCTGGGGCCAGAGGAGGACACTGCAGGATCCTGAGTGGGGATGGCACAGGGTCCTGGGGCCAGAGGAGGACACTGCAGGATCCTGAGTGGGGATGGCACAGGGTCCTGGGGCCAGAGGAGGACACTGCAGGATCCTGAGTGGGGATGGCACAGGGTCCTGGGGCCAGAGGAGGACACTGCAGGGAATCACGTGAGTATCCCCTGCACTCAGGGCAGCAGGAACCACAGCTGGTACAGAGGGTTTTGTCTGGGCACCCTGGCCCTGTAAGACCCCAGGAAAGGCATCCCTGGCTCCCCTGTGCCCCCAGCCCAGACCCCAGGAGGGAGCAGAGCTCCTGCCACCCACCGC
>NW_008688183.1:0-229 GCF_000695815.1 Acanthisitta chloris
CATAGTCTGTGGAAAGAAACACGGTGTGAGCACTCGGCAGGCCTGGGCTGAGGGACAAGGGAGTGGAAGGGAGAGCTGGGGCCATGCTGGGACATGTTGCTCCCTGGGCCACGCCGAGATGTGCCACAGGGTGGGGATACCTGGGGAGAACGGACAGACAGATGGGTGGATGGATGAGCAGGCAGGGCTGCTGGCTGGCAGGACAGCGCCAAGGGCTGAGACCCCTGAA
>NW_008688183.1:296-3300 GCF_000695815.1 Acanthisitta chloris
CTCTGCCCTGCAGTGACTGCCCTGGAGGGACAGCCCGGCATGGTGCCGGAGCAGGGGACCTCAAGCACATCCCCCTGCATGGCAGCTGTGATCTGGGTCACCATTTGGGCATTGTTCCACTGCTGATTCCTCTGGGAAGTTGAAGGTTTCTCCTTGCTCTAAGTGGGGCAGGAGCTAGGGCAGGGGTAGGAGCAGGGGCAGGGGCAGGGGCAGGGGCAGGGTGGGCTGGCAGCTAGTACACCTCTCCACAGTCCAGCCATCCAGATCGGTGATCCCTAGACCCCGGGTGAGACCCATCTGGCTCCAAAACTCACACAAGAGCAGCAGAGGAAGACCATGCAAAAGGACTCCATGATGCCAGCAATCCCCACTACCCAGGTGAGGCGCAGGAAGAGAATGACTCCAAAGATGTTCTGGAGGCAGGGCAGGTAGACACCCATGAAGGTGCCCATCCGCGGGGCCTGTCAAAAGAGCAGCAGACATCAGGGCTCATGGGCCTGGTTGGCAGAGGAGCAAGGGGTCCTGCTCCTCCTGCAAAGCAGCCAAGGATCCTGGGTGAAACTGCCCCCTGGTCAAAGCGAAGGGACCCCCTGTCCCCAGGACAGCCCGTGGCCCAGTACTGCACAGACAAGGTATGGGGAAGGGGCTGCATCTCTCCTGAATGCTCACCTGCACTGGCTTCTTCTTGCCCCCATCATTGTTCTCAGCCTCCTCATGCTCCCGGCTTCCCTGTGGCAGGTTGGTGTAGTTGGCCAGCCCACTCAGCAGGGACGAGACCATGGGGCTGGTGTCCATCTCCTCCTGCAGAGAGCAGAGCCTCAAGCTGTGAGGACAGTCCATCAGGACCCCAGCCAGCCCTAGGACCCGGACCCAGGACCTCACCAGATGCCACCCCACTGCATGCCCTTCCAGCCACGGCTGTGGCATCAGGGCGACCCTGGCCCGGGGCTCTGGCATGCCCAGGGTAGAGGTCAGGGTGCTGTGGGACAAATGCTCAGCTTGGCCCCCTCCCCAGGACCCTCCCTGCTCCACCACCTGCACACCCTACCTCGAAGAGGGCCATGTTCTTGCCATCATACTCTTTGCCCTTCTCCAGGTCCGTGCTGTTGATGAAGGGGCTGCTCTCCTTGGGATTGCCATCGCCTGCAGAGACACCACTGGGTCAGTCAGGCAGCACCTGCCCCCATCCATGCCAGGAGAGCATCCCAGACACCAGCATCACCTCCCACGCCACGTACAGGCAGGAAGCCATGAGCTGCCCTGCCCGGCGGTGCTGACACGCGGACTCGCCGGAGCGCATCCACGCAGTGAGGCGAGCGGAGTGGATCCAGGGGGAACCCTCCGGCAGGACGTCTGGCAGCAATAACTCACAGCACGGAGTGCCCGTGGGTGAGTGCGCTGGGGCTGCCCACAGCGCTGTGTCTGTAGGGGCAGGATCTGGATGGCTGCTCAGCATCACCATGGAGAGGATAGTCCCAGCACAGTGCCTAGGACTGGGGTAAGTGGCCAGGTGTCTGATCCTGCTCCCAGGCATGCACCACAGGACTGGGGCCGCAGGGTGGGGAGGTGCCTGCCAGTGCTGCCACCAAGGGCAGGCAGCGTCTGGGGCAGTGGAGCTGCCCGCAGCGGCGCAGGGCCCGCAGAGCTGCCAGGACGGGACCATGGCCGCTCACTGCATTAACGACCTCGTGCAGAAGAATCCCAGAGTTGGCTTAATAGCGAGGAAAACAGCTGAGCTGCAGAGCAGCAGAAATAAATCAGGCTGGAAATGGAGCAGCAGTGAGGATGGCACTGACGGAGTGGCACAGCCCTGAGCAGAGGCCCAAAATGGAGTGAGACCAGGGCGCAGGGGCCAGGAGCCAAAGAACACAGCACTGGGCAGAGCATTGGGGTAGGCAATGGCCCCCATGGCACAGGGAAAAACAGGACAGCCAGGCTGGTCTTTAGCCCTGAGCAAGGGGAAATAGGGGTCCCTGCCACACACCCATCTCACCACCACAGCCCTGCAATCAGAGCAGTCGTACTTCCAGTGGCCACCGCACCACTGGGCAGGCTGCCCGCATGGGCAGGGTCACAGACTGGCTCCACACCCTGGGGCCAGGGTGAGGGCTGTCCCCTCCATCATCCTTCAGCACAGAGCCCAGGAGCACCCAGGGCCAGAGGGACAGGACCAGGGTGGTGCAGCTACCCACTCACAGTGGCAGCCCCAAGACAGACCCTGTGACCATTTGGAGCAGCCTGGTCCTTTGAAGACCGCCAGCCTCCTGCCAGTTGACTCATATTCGGGATCCTGAGAACCAATGTGCAGCGGTGATTCACCATCTGCAACTCTCCAGCAGACACAGCACTCCTGGCTGACCGGGAGGTGAAGCCCCGAGTGCCGCAGGTGACACTGACCTGTGGGCTGGCCCCCACCTCCGACTGTCCCTGGGCTACTCCAGCATGAGGCAGCAGAGCACCAGTGTCCCTAAGGGCACAGTCAAACCCTGGGGCACAGCCCACAGGCTCCAACTGTGCAGGAATGGTCATGGCAGTGGCACCAGGACACCCAGGCCTATGGGTCCTGCCAGCTTCACTTCAGAGTCGCCGTGGACACATACCCAGCACCCCATGCTACACCACCAGCACACACCCTGCCCTGTATGCCCCACAGAGAGTCTCAGCGTGGACCCAACATGCTCCTTGCTCCTGGTTTGGTCTAAAGTCCCAACGCACCCAGCGCTTGTTAGGTAACGGCATGGACAGGCACCACACCATGGCTCTCGCCCACCCACACCAGCGCCAGGGACTGCATTGACGTGAGACATCCACCATGCCAACAGGACATCCTCCAGGATGATGCTGGGGCCATCCCCACTGTGGAGGCACGAGGGTGCAGGACAAGGGGTAGCTGGAACCTACCTCTCACTTGGTACTGAGTGGGGCTGGGTGGTGCCCAGGGGGAACAGGCAGCCTGGCAGAGGGACATGCTAGCAGCCTAGCAAGGCTCTGGGACCCCTCCGGG
>NW_008688184.1:0-596 GCF_000695815.1 Acanthisitta chloris
CAAATGCCACTTGAATGGGCTCAAATGCCCCTTGCACCCCCCAAAATGCCCTTTGAGGACCTTCCTCAACCTTTACACACCCTTTGTGCCCCTTGCACACCTTACACACACCTTACACACGCCTTACACACACCTTACACCCCCTTTGCACCCCCTTTGCTCCCCCTTTTCACACCCCTTTTCACGCCTCTGCGGCAGTTTGCACATCCCTGCGGCATCTCCCTCCTCCTTGCACACTCATCCTGCAGCCTTCCCACTCATCCCAGTGCCTCCCAGTGCTCCCAGTCCCTTGCACACTCATCCCAGTGCCTTCCAGCGCTCCCAGTCCCCAGTGCTCCCAGCCCCTTGCACACTCATCCCAGTGCCTCCCAGTGCTCCCAGCCCCTTGCACACTCATCCCAGTGCCTCCCAGTGCTCCCAGCCCCTTGCACACTCATCCCAGTGCCTCCCAGTGCTCCCAGCCCCTTGCACACTCATCCCAGTGCCTCCCAGTGCTCCCAGCCCCTTGCACACTCATCCCAGTGCCTCCCAGAGCTCCCAGTCCCTTGCACACTCATCCCAGTGCCCTGCAGAGCTCCCAGTCCCTTGCACACTCA
>NW_008688185.1:0-258 GCF_000695815.1 Acanthisitta chloris
CCCCTGGGGAGCCCCCAAACCCACCCAAGGACACCCATAAATCCCCCTGGGGACCCACAAAACCCACCCACGACCCCTTAAATCCTCCCTGAGCTTGCTCCAAACGTGACATTCTGGTGCTGCCTCTGCTGGCCCCAAAACTGCCCCAAAATGGGGGAATTGGCCCCAAATTTTCCATGAGAACCCACTAAATCTGCCTTGGGATACCTCTATATCGCTCTGGGGGACCCTAAATCCACCTGGGAACCCCCAAAACCC
>NW_008688186.1:0-579 GCF_000695815.1 Acanthisitta chloris
AAGCCTTGTGCCCCCCAAATCCTGCTGGGGCCAATACCTCCCCCATCCTGGGGGTAAGTGGGGACATCCCGGGGGGCAGGGGGACCCCCATTCCGGGGGTAACTGGGGACATCCTGGGCTGTGTCTGTGGGTCCCCCCACATCCACCCTGTCCCGGTGGGTGTCCCCCACATCCAGAGGTCACTCTGTGTCCCCCCACATCCACTCATGGTCCCTCAGAGCTCCGCATCCCCCATCTATCTCCACGTGTTCCCTCTGTCCGGAGGTCACTCCAGGTGTCCCCACAGTGTCCCTGTGTCCCCCATCCCCAGTGGTCACCCTGTGTCCCTCCCTGCCACCCCAAGGTCACCCCGATGTGTCTCCTGTGTTGAGAGGTCACCCCATGGTCTCCCCACTCGCCCCGTGGTCCTGCTGTGTCCCCCTCGTGCCGTGCCCACGTCTGTCTGTCTGTCGGTCTGTCTGTCGGTCTGACTGCCTGTCTATCAGTCTGACTGTCGGTCTGTCGGACTGTCTGTCTGTTCGTCGGTCTGAATGTCTGTCTGTCTGCCTGTTGGTCAGACTGTCGATCTGTTGGAATCTC
>NW_008688186.1:1459-1662 GCF_000695815.1 Acanthisitta chloris
AGTCGGACGGTCAGTCTGACTGTCGGTCTGTTGGACTGTCTGTGGTCAGTCTGTCTGTCTGTCGGTCTGTTGGTCTGTCTGTCTGTCTGTCTGTCTTTAGGTTGGTCAGTCTGTCGTTCTGTCAGTGTGTCTGTCGGTCCGGTCAGTCGACTGTCTGTCTGTCCTTCTGCCGGTTGGTCTGTCGGTCTGTCCGTCTGTCGGTC
>NW_008688187.1:0-747 GCF_000695815.1 Acanthisitta chloris
TTTGCCAAATGCTGTCGTAATTTCTTCGAATTTTGTCGTATTTTCCCCAAATTTCATCATTTTTTCAAATTTCATCGTAATTACCCAAAATTCCATTATTTGTCCAAATTTTGTCGCAATTTCTCCATATTTTGTCATATTTCTTCCAATTTCGTCCATTTCTCTCCAAATTTCTGCCATTTTCTCCCATGGTTCTCTAAATTTTTTCCATTTTTTCCATTCTCCAAGTTTCCACCATTTTTTCCAAATTTTCCCCGTATTTAGTCGTCATTTTGCCATATTTTGTTGTAATTTCTCCAAATTTCCTCCATTTCCCTCCAAATCTTCTCAACTTCCTGTTTCCTGTGGTCACTTCCTGTCAGGTGATCCCGAAGCGCACGAACCGCCCTGAGATGGCTCCAAATTTTGTCATTATTTTGCCAAATTTTGTCATATTTTGTCCAAATTTCCTTGTAATTTCTCCAAATTTTGTCATATCCCAAATTTTCTCCATTTTTTCCACTTTCTCCCAATTTTCTCTCTTTTCTCCCATTTTTCTCCAAATTTCTGCCATTTTCTTCTGTTTCCCTCCAAATTTCCGCCATATTTTGTCGTAATTTTGCCAAATTTTGCCAAATTTCGTCCAAATTTTGTCGTAACTTCCCCAATTTTTGTCAATTTCCCCAAATTTCATCCGAATTTCGCCAAATTTTCACCATTTCCCTCCAAATTTTCTCAACGTCCTGTTTCCTGTGGTCACTTCCTGTC
>NW_008688188.1:0-6081 GCF_000695815.1 Acanthisitta chloris
AGAGCCCTCCTGCCTTCCAGCAGGCCACACTTTCTGAGACGAAATTCTTCCTAATGTCCAACCTGAACCCTCCTGGGTGCAGCTTGACCCTATGTCCTCTCCCTTGTACCCTGGGAGCAGAGCCTGACCTCACCTGGGTGCACCTCCTGGCAGGGAGTTGTAGAGAGCAAGAAGGTCACCCTCATCCTTACCCCACCTGGCTGCACCTCCTGTCAGGAAGCTGGAGAGAGCAAGAAGGTCCCCTCAGCCTTTTTTTTTCCAGGCTGAGACCCCACAGCTCCCTCAGCCACTCCTGCTGCTCCAGACCCTTCTCCAGCTCTGTTCCCTTCTCTGGACATGCTCCAGCACCTCAAATCCTTCTTGAAGTGAGGGGCCCAGGACTGGACATAGCACTTGAGATGTGACCTCACCAGAGCCAAGTACAGGAGGAATATCATTCACTCGGGCTTAGGATTCTACACTGTAATTAGCACATGCACATCAATACCCAAACACTGGAGTGCCTGATGTTTTCCAGGTGTTTCAAGCAGACACACAAGAGTCATCTCTTCACAGAAATCTGTATCATTGCAGCATAGATTATCTATATCCAAGTCCTCACACTGACCAGTAACAGAGCCATGTGTTCCTCATAAGAAGACATGGAAGGGTGTTGGAAGGTCATGGAAGAGTAATTGAGCTTTCATGGCTTCAAAACACTCCACTCTATGTTGAAAAGCACAGAAAAATGGGACAGTAAAGCTGAGTTCTTCAGAAAGAAACAATGAAAAAGAGAGTTCGAATGTGTATGTGTACGTTCAAGATCATTTAGCACCTGAAAAAGTCTGAGTCAGCATTATTAAGTAGTTTATAAGCATAATTCCTGGACATCCTGCATTTGAGTAAGTCTACAAGCACAACTGCACTGAAACATAGTCATGAAACAGTATGTGAGCATCATCAGCTTTTCTACAGCTCATCTATCACACCCTGTTGTATAGGATGTTTGTACACTGCGGTAACACAGCACTGCAAATGTACAGAGAAATGGTTACCAATCATCCCCCTGCAAGCCAGGACCAATGTGCTAGGGCAGAAACCCATGAGACTAGAGTCAGGATAAACATGAATTCAACCACTTTCTCAAGAAACAACAGTTCTTTAACAGAGAGAAAAGACAGAGGGAGAGGAAAGCAGCTAATGAAGGTGATGCAGAAATTGCTGTCTCTGGTCACCCAGACTGACACACACACATATTTTCCATTGCGATGAAGGTATGAGTTTTGCTTCACTAACTAATCTATCTCCACTGCAACCCCCAGGAGAAACCTTCACACACAGAGACACTCAGCTGCCCACAGCATGTCCTTCACCCAGATGAACGCCCTGATCATTAGGGGCTACCAGCTCTGCACGGAGGAACTTGTAATGAGGCCATCTGCCACATCTCTCCTCTACTGCGAAAGGATTACATCCCATTTTCCATGCAGACACTGTATGGACCCTTTGAAGAAACCTTTTTTCTTTCAGAGAATAAACCACCCGAAATGTGTCTCCTTGACAGAGCCCAGGGCAGCTGTCTCTGGGGGAAGCTACAAAGTCTCCAACTCTAATAGCATTGTTTCTGAAAAGGCCAGTTAAGTAGCAGTGTGCTTTGCCTGGGAGGTTTGGCAGTCGCTTAGAAGTTGTTACAATGAAATTACTCTGTTCTGCATGTTTTCAGATGAGGAAAACATTACAGTCCAGCCCGGGATAAGAACTCTACTGTTTCACAGCCAGGATTTTCAGGGCTTTATTGCTCCTGTGATGTGGTACCTAACAGCAGCCAGATCTAACAGATGAGACAGCTTAGGTGCAGCTTGCTGATTTATTTTAAAAACTAAAAAAAAACATCAAAAAGGGACCTATATTTAGAAAGTCAGTCAGCTGGAGCACAAGCAGTCGGGATTTTTTCATACAAATGTGTCTCCTGCTGTGTGTCTCGGGGGTCCTGAGTGCACCAACAGGCTCTGCAAGCTCTCTGCAGAGCCTTGGCTGCCTGTGCCTGCAGCCAGCCCCAAGTCTGGATCAGTTCACTAGGAGGGAGTGTGTGAGAAAGGGCTGAGAGGAGTCACTTGGAGCTGCAGCCAGGCTCAGCCCATCTCCCTCAGTGCCTACGTGAGACATGCTGCAGGTACACCTCTGCCCAAGGTTGATCCTCATCCACACCTGATGACTTGACTTGATGTGGCTTCATAGAGTGGGGAATCACTCACAGAATCTTCACAGAACTATTAAGCTTGAAAAAGACCTCTGAGATCATCGAGTCCAACCTACAACCTAACACCACCACGTCAACTAGATCATAGCACTGAGTGTCACATCCAGTCTCCCTTTAAACCCCTCCAGGGGTGGTGACTCCACCACCTCCCTGGGCAGCACATTCTGATGTTTAACAACCCCTGCCATAAAGAAATTCTTCCTAATGTCCAACCTGAACCTCTCCTGGAGCAGTGTGAGACTCCTGTCCTGTTGCTTGTTACCTGGGAGCAGAGCCTGATCCCACCTGGCTACAACCTCCTGTCAGGGAATTGTACAGAGTGAGAAGGTCCCACTGAGCCTACTTTTCTCCAGGCTGAGCCCTGACAGCTCTCTCAGCCTCTCCTCATAGGACATGTGTTCCAGACCCTTCCCCAGCTCTGTTCCCCTTGTCTGGACATACTCCAGCACCTCAATGCTCTTCTCGTAGTGAAGTGCCCAGAACCAGACACAGCTCTGAACTGTGACCTCACCAGTGCCTAGTACAGGGGAAGGATCACTTCCCTAGTCCTGCTGGCCACACTATTGCTGGTACAGGCCAAGATGCCATTGGCATTCTTGCCTACCTGGGCACACTGCTTGGACTCCACCACTACAGACCTGCTGACTGGTTTGGACTGTTGGATGACCCTAGTGGTTGACTCTAGTTACTGTCAGCAGAGGTGCTCTGCTCTGCTCTGTTTCTTTGGGTACCGTGGGACTCTTGCAGAGGGAACAGACTCCTTGTCTGCCCTGCTGTCACCTTCAGCTTCTCCATGAGCAGTACATCTTGCTGCTTCCTCCCACTGCACTTCCCATGATGATTAAACATATGTATTGTGGTCTGAGATCGGGTGTTGCACACCACAGCTGGGACACAAACCTCTCCAGCTATCCCTCAGGAAACTGGAAATCAGAAAACTGCAAAGATGCCTGGGGAAAGCTTAAAAGCATTTCCATTTCCCACAATGGCTCTGAGAGTTTTTAAATGACAAAGTCCTTTACCATGCCAAGCTTCAAAAGATGTATTTCCCTCTGTAAACAGGAATGCATTTGCCACAGCTCTGGAAAAGAGGCTTAGCATAATAGGACAGGCTGAGATCCTAATGGAATCAATGAAGATACAAATAAGGTATGGATTAATCTAAATGTCTAGTAAGCCTATCATTAGTAGGACCTTGTACACAGCCCTGAATGGAGAGTGATTTGGAAATTACCAGCCATTGAGCCTCCTCCTCCTTCAGCTTCTTGGCCTCCTCTCTACAAGCAATGAGCTCTGCCACCTGGGCACTGCGCGAACTCAGGATCTCCTGGGTCTGTGCTGCTGACTTCTGCGCCTTCAGTGCCTCTTCCTTGTCCTTAGCCAACATTTCCTCTTCACAGATCGCTCCCAGCCTCTGCTCCTCCTCCTTCTCTTTCCTTCTCAGTTCCTCCTTCAGAGCCTGCTGGGCCAGCTGGCTGTCACTGGTTTCCTTCTTATGCATCTTCACTCTATGCACGCGAAGCTCCTCACATTGGTCTCTGAAAGGCGACACAAAGGTTTAGGGAGAACAAAGTCCCAGAATAATTCAGCAGACCTGGAGGTGTGTGATGGATGGAGGCTCCCAGCTAACACCTATCTGAAGGACTATGTCTCAGGAAGCTGAGTTCTACACCTGGTCTGACACTGACTCCTCAAGAGGCCTGAGAGACCAAAGAGAGTCTGATTTGATAGAGATTTTTACGCTAATCAGTTGGAGAATTTGCATCTGTAAAAAAAAGCCTAAATCAACCTCCTCATGAGAGGCAGTGGAGGAGCAGCAATGACCTCTGCTCTCTGTGACCAGGGACAGGACCTGAGTTGTGTCAGGGGAGGTTTGGGCTGGATATCAGGAGAAGGTTCTTCCCCCAGAGGTGTTTGGACACTGAAACAGGGTTACACTGGAGATCAGGAGAAGGTTCTTTCCCCAGAGGTGTTCGGACACTGAACAGCTCCCCAGGACAGTGGTCACAGCCCCAAGGCTGACAGAGCTCCTGGAGAGTTTGGCCAATGCTCTCAGGCACAGGGTGTGATTCTCAGGGATGTCCTGTGCAGGGCCAAGAGTTGGACTAGACGATTCTTGTGAGTCCCTTCCTCAGGACATTCTGTGATTCTAAAAAAGGACATAACACACACATACATTACATATACAATGTGTGTTGTGTATGTAGCTGGAACACGTGTTGTGAGGGAATTATGTGCATATACACCTTTTCTAACATACAAAACACATGCACACTCTGCTCACTCAAACATGTAGCCTGCTCTTTATTCAAATGAAGGCTCAGAATACGTTTGTAAGTCACCTGAAAGCTCATTCATATTCAGGAAACACTGTGAGCCAGAAATGTAGGTTACACGGTTGAGCAGGAGCCACTAGAAATTTATTAATTTTTGAAGTGAAGTTTTGTGGGATAATTCAGACAAGTTGCAGTAAAAGCCTGAAGCTAGAAAGTCAAACAAATAATGCAGCTTTCAATATTCATTTGCTGCCTGCAACTGAGTTGCATACCAAGAGGTAATTTATCTCTCACTGAAGAACATTCAGCTAATTGCAGATTCTGCTCTTATTTTTGCAAACAAAGCACTACTGAGATCAACACATGCTATCAAACACCACTTGATTTGAACAACCCAAAAGCATTTTAATTCTGTTCCATAACCAGGATATGGATTTTGATAAGGTCAGAATGTGAAACTGGCAGAGAGTGGTGGAGACCAATGGGTGTGAAGGGTCTCTGAGGATGTGTGATGGACACACATGAATGCTCTGACGTGAAAATATATCTCAGAATTTTGTGCTGAATGAAACCATTTTCTACAGAGCGTAGTGAAGCTGTTTAGGAATTCACATCAGGCACCATGAGATACCATTGCTTGGATCCTGAGCCATTGAATGACACAGTAGTTACCTGCACAATGTGAAATACTATCACATTATACAACATTTAGCTGACAATCCTGGGTGGCAAAAACATTAAATATTCATCAGGCAAAGACCTCATACTATAACAAATCTCCATATCAGGGTAGTTAATTTTCATAACTGCAGAAATGCAACAAAATCTGAATTAATCCTGTGCCTAAGAAGCAAGGCCTCACCACATTTTCTCCCTGTTGGCATATTTGCTGACTCAGATTTCAGCTCTGAGTTCCTGGGTCCAAGGGCATCCCTCCATTCCCTCTTTGCAAAGCACCCAATGCCATGGAGCCTGTGCTGAAAGGTGAAAGGCACTACACACAAACAGGAAAAGGGAGAGCAGTGCTGTGAAAACAAAGTTCTCATTTTGCTTGATACTCAGAAGGTATTTCTAACCTCTTCACTGTTCCTGGCTGAGAATAAACTACAATAACCTGCCAAGTCCCCTTTGATCAGCACCAGGTCTCTGTAAGGCACCTTATCCTACGGGCCTCTGTGATAAAACTTGCCACACTTTGCAATTTTCTCCCCCAAACCTAGGACACACCATATCCTCTAACCAAATGTTGGGCTCTTCCCCTAGAGCATAGCTTGTATCCTCTAAAACCTGTCCCAGGAATGAGGAACCATCCTTAGCTGTCCTTCAGAAGAGGAGAGTGAGCAAGTACAGTAACAAAGGAGCAGGTGTTGGCATTGGATCCCACACTGATCAGTATCTTTGTTGGTGATGTGGACAGTGGGATTGATGCACCCTCAGCAAGTCTGCCCATGGCACTGAGCTGTGTGGTGCAGTCAACATGCTGGAGGGAAGGGGTGGCATCCAGAGGGACCTGAACAGGCTGGGGAGGTGGGAAAAAGGGTGTTAAGACACTGGCACAGGCTGCCC
>NW_008688189.1:0-615 GCF_000695815.1 Acanthisitta chloris
CACATCCCATGCCATCCCATCCCATCTCACCCTGCTCCATCTCATCCCATCTCACCTCATTCCATTGCATCTCATCCTATCTCATCACATCCCACCCCATCTCAACACATCCCATCCCATGGCATTGGTTCGCTTGCCATGCCATGCCATGCCATGCCATGCCATGCCATGCCATGCCACCCCATTCTATCCCACTCTGCCCCATGCCATCCGATCCCACCCCATGCCATCCCGTGCCATTGGTTTTCATCTCATGCCATCCCATGTCATCCCATCCTGCTGCATCTCATCCCATCCCACCCCATCCAATGTTGTCATTGGCACTTGCCTGCCTGTGGGTCTCCTGGAGCTGCCCACACTGGGTCAGGCAGTGTAGCTGCTCCTCACCCTCCAGCTGCTGGTTCTTTTGCCCCAGACTGTCCAGATGACATGGCAGGTTGACTTTCCACCCTAGAGCCCTAAAAAGCCTCCCCCCCCCAGCCACTGTGCTTCACTGCCCATGGTGGTGGATCGCTGGAGCTCTGTGGGCAAGAGAGTGGTGGCAGTCAGAGCCCTTGGAGGGGAGAAGCTGGCCCTGGCTGTGGCCCGGCTGCAGCAAGGAAGAGGAGGAGGATT
>NW_008688190.1:0-6249 GCF_000695815.1 Acanthisitta chloris
GGTCTGGTCAGTGTCCCTAAGTGTCCCTCAGAGCCCCGAGGCTCCCTCGGTGTCCCGTGGAGAGAGACCCTGTCAGGAACCGCAGCCAGAATTCTGCGTGAATTCTGGTGAATTCTGCAAGGGGTAACGGGTTCCAGCTGAAGGAAGGAAATTTAGCTTAGGTATCAGGCAGAAGTTTTGCCTGTGAGGGTGGTGAGACCCTGTCCCAGGTTGCCCAGGGAGGCTGTGGCTGCCCCAACCCTGGCAGTGTTCACAGCCAGGTTGGATGAGCCTTGAGCAACCTGCTCTGGTGGGAAGTGTCCCTGCCCAGGGCAGGGGTTGGGGCTGGGTGATCTAAGCTCCATCCCAATCCCTAAAAAGTCTATGATTCTATGAATTCTGTGATTCTCAGTGCCCCTCAGGCACCTTCAGTGCCCTCAAAGGCTGCACTGGGCTTGTCACAGAATTGATCTCATTGGAAAAAACCTCCCCTGGCACAGCTTGAGACTATGTCCTCTTGTCCTAGTTCCCTGGAAGCAGCACCTGACCCCACCTGACTCCAGCCTCCTGTCAGGATGCTGCAGAGGGTGATAAGGTCTCCCCTGAGCCTCCTCTTCTCTAGGCTGAACACCCTCAGCCACCTCAGCCTCTCCTCACAGGACCTGTGTTCCAGACCCTTCTCCAGGGGAGCCAAGAAAAGCTCTAAGGTATTCCAGCCCTAAAAGCTCTAACATCCCAGCTTCATCCGCTGAAAATAGAAACAATTCCGCAGTGGAAATGATGCCACAGTCAGTCCTTAGCACTGTGCTCTGCTGCACAGGAGCCAAGTACCCACACAGGTGTGATGGGTTACACAACACAGACTATTGTCTGCATCACAGTAGGAGGCACCAGGGGCATTTGATGTTATCAAAGGGCTGGGAACAGGGTGGATTTGAAACAGCTCCGTGTAATGTGGGAAAATCCTGGAGTCATCCTTCTCTGTGGAAAGACCTCATTCCTCTAAGGACACGGTGACACGGAAGTGAGACTCCAGCATGCTCCAGTGAGCCTCACACCCCAAAACCAACCTCCCCTGGGTCTCCATCCTGCACTCCCTGTGGAATGTAACCCAAAGTTCCTCGTTTTGCCTTTTTGGGGGGTGAAGAACTGCTGTGTTCAGTCTCTGTTTCTTTGCTGTTCTGAGATTGGGTTCAACTGAAGCATCCATTCATCTCCTCTCAAAGTGGCCAAAATGATGTTAGTAGTGTTGGAGCTTTATTTTTCAGGCTAGAAGAGTGACAGTGACTTTTAGCACATTTCCATTTGGAAAATAACCTTAAAATGGCATCATTGGAGTCATTTTTGCTTCTCACTTGAGGCTGTGCCAGGTCTGGCTGCAGCTAATGAAGGCAGTATGTGGCTGTATTTGGGGGAAATTCTGGGAATCTTAAAAAAGACATCTTTTTCACTGTCCCACAGCAGAGGAACAGAGGCAATCCAGCAGGAGGGACAGCTGGAGCATGTGGCTGCTCCTTCCCTCGGTGCCAGGTGTGGGGTCTGACCCCTCTCTGGGGGAAGCTGACTCGAGGACTTGCAGCTTCCTTGACTAATCTCCCATATGGTCATTGAACAAGGATGAAGATGTTTCTCCTACCTACAAGTCCTGCCAATTTGGAAACCTGGGGCTTATTCTGCAGACTTGAAGGGAGAGTTTATTGGTTGTATTCTGTCTCTGCATGACTTGTTCCACTGCAGTGCCACGAGATAATGAAGGTCAATCACCCCTTGCTTGTGAGTTTGCACGTTTCTGAGGCATTTACTGTCAGTAAAAAGGGGTTGTTTACAATGCATGAGGGAGAACAGGATTTAATACTTTGTTTTGCATGCAGAAGGACTTGGCAGAGCTGATGGTGCACAGGGGACCAGACTCCTCAAAGAGCTTCGAGCCTTGCTGCAATGTGAAAGCACAGATTGCACCCTGGATGCATGTGGGCAGGAGCTGGATGAATAAAGAGGTATTAATTCCTACTGCATCTTCCATTGAAATAGAATTGGGCACCTGTCCAATAGCAAAGTAGGATGTAATTAATCTGTTTTTCTCATCAACTTTTGTTTTCACTCAGAAGTGTCAGAGCTTCACTCAGAGCAACAGGTCACCTAAACCCATTTCCAGTACTTGCTGTAATAGAGGGACAGGACAAATGTAGCTGTTGTGTCACTTCAGTGTCTTCTTGATTAATGTTTATGTGACTAACTCTGAACTCCTTAGCTGTAGGATATGATAGTTCAATCAAGTCATGAAGTCCCTGCAGAAAGGAACTTAGAGAAAACAGGAATAAAAACACCTTTGTCATGCAGAAACAAAAGCCGTGGATAAGAAAAACCCACCACAAACTCACCCTTTTGTTGGGCTTTTCAAACAGGTTCCAAAGAGCAACTCCAGGTGTGTGGAACAAGATCAGGACAACAGTAAATAATACTGGTTCCCTGTCAGAGAGATTTCCACTTACCCTACCAACATGAGTGAGTTAGTAAGTGTGAAGGGCACTGTGATCCTCACATGGGAGGTCTATGGAGTGCAAATTCAGGCAGCTGAAGGTGCAGGAGATTGATGTCTGTTGAAAACCATGTTCAGGGATGTATCTCTGCTTCAGTTATGATTTAAGCAGCAAGGGTTGATGTGCATCTAGGCATTACAGCGTGGCATGTGCAGCCCTAACGTGGCAGGACTGAGTCACCTCAAGTGGGGAAGTCACTGGTTATAAACACAAAACTAACACAGATGTCTGAGGAAATGCCAAGACTAAGCAAAAAGCACTGCTTATAGTTAAGTTTCTCTCATCCAAACATATTTCACTACTTCAGTTAAAGTTGGGGGTTCACTATGTAACATTCACTGCAGCTCTTCCCTTTTAGAATTACCTGAGATGTAAGTAATTTACTTACCTCTGCACATCTGAAATGCTTGCTGTTCCTCAGCACGAGAGTTTTCAAAGCAACGTCCTGCCCATGGACACTCATCTTTCTGATTATACTGTTTAATTTTATTAAACTAACTCTGAGCAGAATTAGTTTCCCACTGCCAGAGGGCAGGGACAGATGGATATTGGGAAGGAATTGTTCCCTGTGAGGTGCTGAGACACTGGCACAGGTTGCCCAGAGCAGCTGTGGCTGCTCCATCCCTGGGAGTGTTCCAGGCCAGGTTGGATGGGGCTTGGAGCCACCTGGGCTGGTGGGAGGTGTGTCTGCACATGGGCAGAGGGCGGAACAAGATGCTCTTTAAGGTCCCTTCCAACCCAAACCATTCTAGAATTCCAGTTGGTGATCTGAATCTGCATCTTCCCTTGACTCTTCCATGTGGGAAGTCTGGTAAGGTCCTTCTCAGGTTAGGTTTCTGTTGAATGCAACTGTGCTGTCTTGAACTTCATCTTTTGCAGGCAAACGTTGGCTTTGCCCTGTGACAGATCACTCTGAAAGTTCAAGTGGGCAGGCCCTTTGAATTAGAGTCAGAACAAAGTCAAATCAGGCTGAAATAAACTGTTTTCTGGCCTAGCACAACATTAGCCCTTAAACAAACAGCGAGGAGCCGGGTCTGTCTGTACAGCAGATGGCATTACAGGTAGTATTTATCACACTCCAATCTCAGGGCCCATCTTGGGAGGGAGGATTGACGTCAGCTACAAGTGAATCAGTTTTAAAAGGAGCTGAAAACCTGCTTGTGCCTTCCACAGCTGATTGTGTTGTGCAGCACTTCTGCTTCATGCTCCCTGTGGAGTTTGTTGGTCTGAGCAAGCCTAGCAGGAAGAGTTCATTTTGGTTTTGCAAGCTTAAATGAACTGATGTAAATAGATCTTGGACTTTGAGGTGGGAAGATTCCACCCAGCGGCAGTAACCAGGGGGATGCCCTTTGCTCCAGTTCTCCTGCCAAATTTGTGCATTGGGGAGTTTTAACCAAATATGACTTGGCAGGATATTGACCCTCAGGGTACAGGAATAACACTGAGTGAGGCAGCAGGGCATGGGCTGGGAGGGATTTACAGGGAGAACTATCCAGGCTCATACTGGACACTGGGGAAAAGCAGTTCTGAACTGTTTTATTAAAAACAGTTGGGTTTTCTGTCTCATTGATCTTCTGAATGAAAACCAGCAGCAGCTTCTCATCTGGGCACAGTGTCATGGTGCAAGAGTTCAGCAAAGGTTACTAAACATCACTAGATACTACTAAATATCACTAGATTATCACTAGACCTTCAGGCTATCTGGGCTCACCTGGGTGGGAATCATTGAGGCTGGAAAAGACCTCCAAGATCAAGTCCAACCTTCAAACAAGTATCCCCATGTCCACTAAACCATGTCACAAAGTGCCACATCCACTTGTTTTTTGAACACTTCAAGGGATGGTGACTCCACCACTTCCCTGGGGTGCCTGTTCCAAGGACTTCCAAGGATGGAGGAGTGTGAACTGCTCGTGGTGTGCTGTAGAGCCCTTACTGAAACACAGAGTTGTGCTCTGCCAACCGTGTGTGTCAGCCCTGAGCCCACACTGTGTTTCTCAGCCATGGCTGATGGGCAAAGCATCATGGAGAGCATCTCATCCAGTTCTGAGAAACATGTTGGGATGAGGCATGGAGAGCTCAGGTTTTGTTGGGAGTTTGGTGGGGGTTCACAGGCTGAGCAGCACTCCCAGGTGCTGCAGGACAGATCACCTTGCAGTAACCTGAGCTGCCTCAGGACACACTGGCACTGTGGCTGGTGGTACAGAACAAGAGGTTAGGCCAGGCTGGACTTGCCCTAGAAAGGACCTGGACAAGGAGGAGGAAGGCTGAGACTGAGGGTAGGGAAAAAAAAAGATTCTGTGGACTCTGAAAATATGTGCTTCCCTTTCCTGCTAAAGTCACAGAGGGTGTGAGGTGCTGAGCAGAGCTACTTGTCTGTTCTCACACCCTGACAGCCTTGGCTGCAGCACACCCTTATCTGCAGCATGTTGGCACATTCAGCTGCACAGCCATTCCCTAATCCACCAGGCCAGACCTAGGCTGCTCATGGTGTTCACTCTCCTCCTCTGAAAATATGTGCTTCCCTTTCCTGCTAAAGTCACAGAGGGTGTGAGGTGCTGAGCAGAGCTACTTGTCTGTTCTCACACCCTGACAGCCTTGGCTGCAGCACACCCTTATCTGCAGCATGTTGGCACATTCAGCTGCACAGCCATTCCCTAATCCACCAGGCCAGACCTAGGCTGCTCATGGTGTTCACTCTCCTCCTCTCTGTTCTAACAGGAGGATTAATATTTTAATAAGTTTGGATACAATTTCACCTCCAGCTGGAAAATTTTCATGCATTGCTTAAGCCTTTAGCAGCATAAGGGGAGGAATATTAATGCCGAGGAACAGGGAGTGAAATGCCTCCTGTGTGATAATGATGGTGCTTTAGCAGCGTTCCTCTGGGCTGGGTCTGTGCCACACAGCTCTTCCTTTCACTGAGGCAGCTTGGGGTTCAGCTTCCACACCTGCCTCTGCTGTGTTTACACTTCTGTTGTTTGGTATTTACATCTCTGGGGTTATATAAGCAGCAGCAGCAGCCTGGACACGTGTGTACTCGGAGGAATTAAAAGGATCGACAGAGCTACCTGCTAGGAACTTCCACAGGGACAAGCCATTTTGCACTCCCACGAGGCAGCATGGAAAACTGAGCTGTGGAAAAGGAGGAAGTGGGTGGGTCTCTGCAGCATTGATGCCTTGAAGTTAATGGTGTCCAGGGGGACAGGTGAGCCCCTGCAGCATTGATGCCTTGAAGTTATTGGTGTCCAGGGGGACAGGTGAGCCCCTGCTCGCTGCCTTTGTGTCGCTCACCTACAGCCGAGGTGGGTTTAGTGGTTTTGAGTGATGGCTGCACACTATGGCCCTTCCACCAGGGTTTTGCTTGGCATTTCCCGTTCCTCACCCGAAGTGGATTAACCCATAATGGATTAACAAGGACATGGAACTGTTGGAGCAAGGCCAGAGGAGGCCATTAAGTTGCTCAAGGGGTTGGAGCATCTCCCCTGTGAAGACAGGGTGAGGGAGTTGGGGCTGTTCAGCCTGGAGAAGAGAAGGTTGTGTGGAGACCTCAGAGCACCGGCAGGAGCTGAAGGAGCTACAGGGAATCTGGAAAGGGACTCTGTGTTAGGAATGGCGGTGACAGGACAAGGGGCAATGGGTAGAAATTGAAAGGAGAAATTTAGATTAGATATGAGGCAGAGGTTTTCCCTGTTCTGGTGGTGAGACACTGTCCCAGCTTGCCCAGGGAGGT
>NW_008688190.1:6303-6869 GCF_000695815.1 Acanthisitta chloris
GGCGCTGGTGGGAGGTGTCCCTGCCCAGGGCAGGGGTTGGGGCTGGGTGATCTCTGAGGTCCATTCCAACCCCTAAAACTCTGTAATTCTATGAACTCTCAACACTCATGGACTTCCACAGTGACCTCTCATGCAGCACACTGAGCTGGCTCTGTCCCCACCACACCCTACCTGGGAGATCAGGGGGACTCATGCTTTAAACCCACCTTTTTGCTCTGTATGACTCACATCACAACCCTAACCACCCACAGAGCACGAGCGGCCACCGAGTCCCTTTGAGCTATTCGGAGCACGCGAGACGCGCGGCGCGATGTGGGTGTGAAGGGCAGGGATCTGGGTTAGGCGCTGGTGTCGAAAACCTAATTGCCATAATTACAGCTGAAAGGAACCACCAGCGGGTCGAGACCGAACCCCCAGCGGGTCGAGACCCACTGGGACCCACTGCTTCCTCTGCTGGGGGCAGCGGGGCGATGGGCAGTGAGCAGTGGGTGATGGGTGGTGGGAGATGGGCAGTGAACAGTGTGAGATGGGCGACGGGCGGTGGCAGATGGGCAATGACCCCACTG
>NW_008688191.1:0-11690 GCF_000695815.1 Acanthisitta chloris
AGCCTACGTATCGCGAGGAAGGATCGACCTCCAACACTGGCTGACGTGGAGCGTCTCTGGGAGCGTGGTGTGTGTGTGTGTGTGTGTGTGGGAGGGCTGTGCTCTCCCAGCACTGAGGTGTGCACTGCTCCTCTCTCCTATTCCTGTCTGTCTGTCTGTCCTGGTTCTGTTGTTATTTCAAAGGGAAGCATCAGCGTGAGTTGCCCTCCCCACCCCTCCCTGTGCATGAAGGTCCCTGGTTGATTCTATTTCTCTCTCCACAAAAGGGGACACTGTCAACTTGCTTACCTTGCTGGCTTCAGGGCAGAGAGGTTTGGACAGTCAATCCCTTGCAAAAACTAATCCCAGGTTTGGAGAGGAGGCCTCTGTAGGTCTGCTGAGAGCAGAGCTTCCTGGCAATCACCTCCTGTACCTCTGGGAGCAGAAATCCAATGTGCTGTCCCACTGGCCAGGCTGGTTCAGAGAGCAAAGCACAGAATGTAAACGAGCAGAAATCCCTTCTACAAACACCCATTTTGCTGCCTCCTGTTGTTGATAGTGCAGTAAGAGCCATGGAGAGGGTGGGGAGGGGAGGATCTGCCTACAAGGTGTGTGGCTGGAGGAGAGCCACACCTGTGACAGTGTCCCCTTTGCACTTGCTGTAGTTTGCTCTGCTTTCTATGTGCTTGGGTCCCTGCCATTAAGCCATCCCCGTGCTGAGGATCTACATTGGTGCTGAATAGGCAACTCCCCATGAGTGTGGGAGTACCCCAACTGCAAAAGAAAAACCAAAATTAGGATTTATTTGCAACCACTCCCACCATCATCCAGCTCAGCAAATATCCTTCCTGGTCTGTGAGACCATTTTGCTCATATATCCAGCCCTTGTCTTATAAAACCCATGGGAAAAACATTAGGGAGAAAAAAGAACAACTCCCTTTTGTTCCCTGGGGGTAAATGTACATGAGTGTATCTATGCAGCAACAACCATCACTGTGGATATTTACATGACTGTATCTATACAGGAACAGGACTTCCAAAAATCCAGGAGAGGTTAGGAAAGGTCACAGGGACCAAAAAAAAAAAAGGAAGGAAAAAAAGGGACCATCAGTGGGAGGCATGACCAGAGTGTGAGGCATCTGATGGGTATCCCTCAAGCTGGAGAGTGAAGGATAGGAAGGTGGAGAGATGTAGTAAAAAGCCAATATGTATTTTCACTTCTCCTAGGGGATAATTCCAGTCTCCCGTTAGCAGCCAAACAAGGAAAAAGGGCAGTGAGGCTGTGCTGTGAGGGTACCAACCATCACAGGAACTGGATGGGGTTCAGGCTGCTTATGTGAATGTTCAATAAATGCTTTTTCATCTTACCCAGCCAGGTAGGTTAGCTGTGAGGCCCTCAATCTCCACCTTGTCCAGCTCCAGGATTTTTCCACCTTCTGAATGGCAGGAGGGAAGCAGCTGCATCTTCCCTGTATGCAAACAGTGCAGTTGTAGCTCCTCTGTTGCCTCTAGCTCTGAGGGGCCCTGCCAGAGCAGGGAACACAATTGGTCTCATCATTTAGTACCAGAAATTCTCATCCTCACAGCTGGCTGACATAGTGGAGCCTAAGGAAAACCCTCTCAAGCTCCTGCTTGTGCATTCCAATTAGAGAAAGGTAATTGTATGTAGAAGTAACCTTCTAATTCCTCCCAACCTGCCTAGAGTTTCCATGACCAAGTGCTAACCATTTGTCCCACAGAAGACTCAGATTTGAAGGAGTGGGGATTAAGATAGAGTATCACAAAGACATTTCAGACTGTGAAACAAGGTACAATTGGGGAAAACTAGAGAGTAATGTGTATTTATGATTATTTATTTAATTTAATGCTGCTGACTACTGTACTGCTCCCTGACTTTGTTTCCAGGGAGGCTGCTGTACAATGAAACTGAGGTGCTAGTGCCTGGGAAGGGCATTCTGGGGCTCTTCTTGGGACAGGAGGGCCCTGACTCCCCACTGTGACTGTCCCAGAGTCTCCTGTTTCCCCATTAGTCACTCCCACAATTACTAAGCACACAGAATTCCCCTGCTGCCCATCTCCCCCCCCTTTCTTAGAGTTTAATTCCAAGCACCAAGCAAGAAGACAGAGAGGAATCCTTGTGCTTGCCCATGCCAGGAAAAGCTACGTCTTGAAAGAGAAACCTGGAATGTTGGGTCTCCTCCACCTGGCTGAGAGGGTTTTGGACCTAGAGGGATGTAATCCATTAGGAGGCTCTGTCTGAGAGGCTCACAAATAAATACTACTGGTCAGAGCTGGTTTCTCACCAATTTCACATTCTCTTGTTAGTTAGGGAGGCAAGAAATCCATTCAGTCACCCCTGCATCCTTCTTCCTCTGCAGCATTCCTCCAGCTTGCCATGGCTTGAGGCTCAGGATGTTCTGAGGGGCCCAAGAGACAGTTGCACAATCCCTGTTCAGTTACTGTGGGGCCAGGCAGAGGCAGCTCTGACATGCTCAAGCACTAATCTTGGTCCTGCCTGCACATCAAACTGGAGTTTTAACTTGTTTGCCATCTCTCCTGCCACACAGCAACATTAAATCCTTCAGTCAGAGCATGAGGGTGGTGGGCACAAACCAGGCAATGTCCTTCAGACCAAGGGAGGTTTCTCTTGGAGGTCTTAGGGGTTTGTTTTTTCCCCTCAGATTTCTAGTTATTCACTTTCTTTTTCCCACTTGGCAGCAAGTCTGGCTTGGAGTTGGATAGGATTCCTGATCTTTTATTGCCTCTTAATATATCACAGTGGTAATAAAAAAGGGATAAGCAAAGTCTTTTTCTTAAGGCAAAATCAACAATGGCAATGAGGGTGAAAGCTCAAACAAAACTTGGGGTGTTTTCACCTAGATGACTCTAGAGAGCTGTGCTAGGAATCACCTGCTCCTGATCAGTCCCAATCCACAGATTAGTTCCTTCTGGAGCCATAGACAATTTTGGATCAGTCAGTTCATGAGGACATTTCCTAGAGGGATCAGTAATGCTTTCTAGGAGTGAAGCTGAGCAAGCTGAATAGTGTTCCAGGGGGTGGTACTTGCCTCAGCAGTCCCAGCCAAGTCACAGTTTGGCTTCCACTGTCAGGGCTTTGCTCCTCTACCTGCTTACCTGAGCCAGAAATCCCTGAGTCCTCTCTCTGACCCTTCCACCCTGCACATCTGCCAGGTGAGCACAGCTGGGCTTTGATTTGCAGAGCTGAACAATGACTGAAAAGGGATTTTAACAACAAGCAATTCTCCAGCCAAGCATGCAAACTAATGCCAAGAGCTAGCAGCCTCATCCCTGCCAAGTGAGATGCTACCTATTGGGAGGAGGGAGAAGGGGGAGCAGAAGGCTCCAATCTGCCAGTTTGTGCATCTGACCTGTTTATAGGGGAGAAGGACACACTGATCCTAGCTTAATACAATCTGAGAAACACACACCTTGTAATGCTTTACCTTAAAAGAGGTGCTTGGGTTATGGCAACTGGGATGAGCTCAAGGTGGATCTGAGCCCCTGGATAGCTGCTATGCAATCAGGCATCCCTAAAGTAGATGCCAAATGTATCTAGTGCAGCATTTGGGTGTAAAGAGAGGTTATTCCAGGTGGGAAGATGCCCAAGACAGGGGCAGTGCTGGGTCTGCACGTTCCACTTTAAAAGAGAGAAAAAATACCTGCAATGGTAAGGATGGGAGTTAGCTATGGCTTAACTGGGTAATCTTCCTTTTTTGGGTGCTCAGCAATTAACCCATAATCCCAGGCACACTTCAGTCAGAACACTGGTATTAACTGATATTAACTTCTGCACAAATCCTTTGTGGCTCTCTTTTGGAAAAAGAGGAAAAAGTCAAATGATTTTGATCTCCCCTAACTTACCTGTCCTGGTGCTGACACAGAGTCTGCACTGACACCCAGCTCAGAGTGCTGTGACACCTGAGCCACTCAGAGCTAGTAAAGGGAAACCTCAGAGATGTGCCCCTGAATTGAAAGAGGCACTAAACTGCCTCTGAACCAATAATGTCTGCATTGGAATATCCCCTCTTGGAAAGCCTGGAATGCTGATCCTGGAATGCTAATCTCTGTTCTTATCAGGCAGACCCTGCTAATTTCAGCAGCTCCTCTGGGTGTAGACCAGGACAGACTTTTCAGCCTACTTGACTCCTCAGCACTGTCCCTGTAGCTTCTATGTAAGCTTTTTCTTACCTTTGTAAGAAAGAAGGTAGAAATTTCTTTCCCAAATCGTGGCTGGAGACACTTTTTGGTCTGGATACTTGAAACAAGATCTTCTGGATTTGCTCTAGAGTCTTGTGCTGCACTAGCTGTTGTAACCAGGAGTTCTCTGTCAGTCAGGGTCTGCTTTTCCCAATGAGGATAGAAATTAACTACTTCTTAATTTAGAGGTGGAACTTTCAGGTTCCACAATATGAAGAAAAATGAGTTTTCAAGTCACTGTTTATAGCAACAGTGCCTGGCTCAGGGGAGGCAATTCTGCCCTGTTTGTCCAGGCAGCTGCTGCCATCCCACAGCTCTTGACAGACTTTCTGCACTACCTGCTCACTCCAGAGAGATCTCCCAGTGGGATCTCTGCCAGGTTTGCTGCCACCGACACGTTCCACAGCACAGCCATGTGCACTCTGGCTTAGTCTTTTCAGTCTCAGCACTAGTTAAAACATTTGGCAGGGCCTTGCTTAAACCAGAGCTCAAAACAGAGACACTCAAACCAAAGCCCATAGGTAAGTGGCTCACAGAACACCAAGTGTCTGTGCTGACTCCCTGGCCATTCCCCACAGGACACACTCTGTGCTCTGCAGTCTGTACAGCACGAGTCTCTCTGTGCCATAATACCCTTCTTTTTCTAGATGTGCACACTGGCCAAATAATCTCCTCGTGTCTTGGTTGACTGCTGGTTGAGGCCATTCCTGATCTGGGCAGACAGCATGGGCTTAGCTCTTCGCATGGATCCCTGGTGTGCCATGCCCTCCTCTCCCTCCCACGTTCTGCAGTGCTTGCTATGGCTTTTCCCTCTCCCCTCCCACCTCTGCTGCTGGACAATCATTCCCTGTGTCATAGATGGACTGACCTGGTGCTGTCCCTGCTTGCCTTTCCCTCCTGCAGTCTGTATGCTCTTTTAAGTGAATGTGTTTTATTTTATTTTATTTTTCAGTAGGGAAAAGGATTTCCTTCTGCTGAAGGAATTATATTTGCACATGGCTCAGGGAGATACCTCCTCTGGCCGTTTCTGTTACCTCACTCATTTAGGCCAATTCCATTGCTAACGTTCAAGGCCACCTTCCCCATCCCAAACTCTGAGAGTAGTTAGGGAATAAAACCAATGTGCAGCTCAGGTTCTAGGGCCATGTGGTCAGAGCTGTTTCAGCCCAACGTGCCCCAGCGGAATTAGGATTATTTTTTTTTTGGGAGAGCTGCTGTTACAGAACAGCAGCTTTATCCAGCAAAGAGGTGGAGCCTGTGCCACACACATCATTCCCATCCCCACAAACCAACCCACCTCCCGTGTGCTAGCACAGAGCAGGGATGGAAGCACTGACCTGGCTCTGGGCCCGATGCACTCGGAGGGAAGGAGAAGCAGCAGAACCATCGCAGCATTACAACCACCCAGGAGTGGCCTCACGTGGCTGTGGCACCTCTGGGATGTAGTTCATCTCCTCATCATGTGCTCCAGGGGCTGGATAAAGCTGCTAATAAAATCCTGGAGCATCTTCTCCCCACTCTGGATCCTGCAACCCCTAATTGCTGTGTGGAACGGCGAGTTAACGAGGGTCACCTCGGCATCAAGGCCTGGGAGTGGGGGCTAAAAATCATCCTTCCCTCCTGGAATTCACCCCCAGAGCCTGGGAAGCTGGGGCTGTTGGCCTGGAGCCCTGAGGTGAACTCTGGGGTGGGCTGGGGGAAGAGCTGTGGGTTTGTTTTAGGAGTTGTCTAACTGTCAGAAACTTTGCGCTGTGCGCAAAAAAAGAAAAAAACCCAGTGGAAAACAGATACTGAAACTTACCTGCTAGAACCTAGGAACTGTAAAGGCTCTGCAGCCAAACTCCGTGTAAAGTAGTAGTACCATGGAAGTACAGTATCAATTAAAAAAAAGCTATCAAACAACCAGACTGGTGAGTCTTTGTTCTCTTTATTACCTTGTCTGTTCTAGAGCCTCTTCTGTCAGTTCCCAATACAGAGAGAGTCTGTGCAGAGACCAACCAGGACCATCTCTTCCACCACCCTTGAAAATTCCCCAATTGTTGTACTTTTTCCTATGAGATTCTTGAGCAAATTTTACACATGATTTTCACCGTTATGGCAATAGTCACATCTGCCTGCAGGAACTGGCAAAATATGTCCAAAAAAAAGCATCTTAAAAGATGCTGTAGGATAGGGGGAGGTGCAGGATTAGGGGATGGCCCTTCTTTACCACCTGAGGTAGCTCTCAAGAAGTTCTTGGTTTACTCCTTTTTTGATTTAACAGTGTGACACCAGAGGGTTGTCCATGGGCCTGAGGAGCAGAGCTGGGTGAGAGAAGTGTCCTGACCTTACCTAAAACCCACCACGGGCTCAGTGCCATGGGGAGATGGAAACTGGAGTTCCAATCTACTCCCTCCTCTGTTCCTGTGGGTTTAGAGTTAGGACTGTGCCAGACAAATTGGCATAGGGAAAAGGATGAGATCCAGCTGAATTCAAAGAGGAGCTGCTTTTTTCCCCTTTTGGCTATTAGGTTTTAGGGAACTGCTGCCCAGACTACAACTGTGTTTCAGCTGGAAAATATGCTCCAGTTGCCAGACTTGGCTCTGGATTTGGGAGCAGTCCTACTATGAAGACTGCACTGTAGTAGTTTACTAAAGTTGACACCCACTCTAAAAAAAGGGTTTGAAACAGGAGCCAGTAGAAATCTGGCCTGGGCCTGACTTACAAATGGAGTCACTGCTGTGATTTTAGCAAACACATAAGAAGCAGCAGAACAAAGCAGAGGGAATTCCATAGGTGGGAAGCATGCCTGGAGTCACGAGCACTTTGTAACTACTGAGAAGCATCAGTGTAGCAAAACATATCAACTCTTACAAGCAGTACAGGCTCCATTGCAGCAGGGATGTAACTACACCTGCCATAGGACAAAACCAAACCTTCCCCACTTAAGGTACAATTCCACCCTGGGCAATCCTCCTGCCTTTTTCCCCTTCCAGTCTCAGCTGCTGAGCTCAACTGATCCACATTGGAGGCCAGAAAACAAAGTTTACTCTGCTTAACCCTTTGAAAAGCTAAGTTCAGCTGGTAAAGATGGAATTCCCAGTGTGATTCCTGGGCGGCAGGGGATCCTTTAGGATGAACGCAGAGTATTCACACCAGGGAGTAATTACCACAAGAAAGAATTGGGATTAACTAGGAAGAAAACAGCCGTTTTCCATCTATCCCTCTAGATGGTGCTGCACTACAGCATGAGAGAAAATGACAGTTGTAAAAAGTACAACCATCTCCCTAAGCTGCTGTCCTCCTCCTGGGAGGGCTTTGCAGCCTGTTTATTTCTCCAGCCTCCTGGCATGATGCTGCCTTCTTTCCAGGCTTACCCGGGAAGAGGTGAATCCCACACCTTGTCCTACTGGCTTGCCTGCTCTTGCAGAACGAGGCTCTGCAGGTTACTCCTACCACTGTGTACTCGAGGAGCAAACCTGCTGTGCAGGCAAATGGAAGGAGCTGAGAGCTTTGACAGTTGCTAAATGAAAGGGGGACACAGGGGGATCCTTATACTTACATCATGCCGCCTCCAAAACATCAGGATCTGTATTCCCAACTCCCTCCAGAAGCAAGTGTGAACGTGGCACAGGGACTCATCCTCCCTACTACACATTTACAACATTCCTAGTGCATTACAGTCCTCACTCTGCCTGTGCACAGAGAGCCCAAAGTCCACAGCAACTTACCAAGCACCTAATGAATTATAAACCTTTCCTGTTTAACCCCAATCAAACTATTGGGGCTGCAATATATACTGGAACATCACCTGAAATGACCTTATTCCCATTTTGCAGGTCACAGTAACATGACATACATACCCTTTACCTCTGCAATGGAGGACTAGCATATTTAGCAAATAAAAGTGGTGGTGACAGCAGCTAAGAAATGACACTTAACATTTACAAAGCCGTTCAGGTGATGATGGAACTGAAACTTGGGAAGGAGCCGTGCTGCCCACACCCCTGTGCCATTTGCTCAGCATGCTTCAACAGAAGAGTCCTTTAGCAAAGGGCTGGCAGCTTGGCACGGAGTCAGCAGACCAAAGTCAAGGCTGTACAGAGTCCAAGGCAAACGGAAGAGAATTTACACTTCCCCACATTTCCTCCCGACGGCTCAGAGCTCCCCTCCAACCTGGCTGGCAGCACGTGGTCCTTCTGTCTTCAGAGCCCCTGCAACAGAGAGAATTCCTCTGGGACCTGACTGAGGTGAGGATGGGGATAGAATGAGCACAGTAACGTGAGTGAGAATTTCAAAGGGGAAAGATTTGAATCTTTCGTGCACAAAGTCCTTCCTAGAAGACATTTCCATTGGAGGCACAGCTCCTACAGTTCTCATGGGCATAGCTCCCCATCTGCAGGGGACAGGGATGATTCCCAACTCAACAAGAACAGGCAAAGGAGGTGTAATCACATCATGATCTGAAAGTGAATGAGTGTGTTGATTTGGGGTTTAAAGCAACATGAAGATATCCACCACTTTTTGCTTCTAAGATCACTGGGGAGGCTCCAAAGCAGGAGCACAGCCAAACTCCAGGAGTCTCCCTCCTATCCACCTGTTCTCCAGCCCCACACACACACTAACCCACTGCAGGGAGGCTGAAAGGTGGACAGACACAAGCAGTGACTGTTCCCCCAGTGCCTACCTTGGTGCCGTTCGTCCTGCTGACTCCTCTCTGCTATTCCTCCACAGGCACAGCACAGTTTTCCTTGTTTTCTGATGGAATTGCAAGATAGTCTGTCCTGTATTTGGAGGGAAGGAGGAAAACATAACCTCAAGTGCTACAGTGCAAACACCAGTTTGGGCCATTTCACCCATACTGAATGCCTGGAAGTACCTCTAAGGTAACAAACATCACTTGCAGAAGATTCATGTGGTGGGAAACTCTTTGACATAGTCAGAAGCAAACACAGAGTCTTCTCTACTGTAAAATCCTACACACACAGCTTTCCCACCATGCATAAAGAGCACTCTTATCCAAGCCAGATGTGTAGAAAGATGGGAATGGGCCAGGATGAAACCAGACCTACCATTAGAGCATCTCCACACAGTCCAGACTGGGCCACCCTGGAATGCTGTGCACTGTGGCCACACTCCCTACCTGCTGTCTTGGTACTCCTAAGCACTGCAAGGGTTTGGGACAGAGCAAACTTCAACTAGAACATAAAAGAGCAAAGTTTAGACTGCTCACATCTCCAGGGATTCCACACTTACGCATTTTCCTGGGCAGCCTCCTCTGCCTTGGAGACTTTTCTGTAGCAATAGACCATTTCTATCAGGAGCCACAGGGTGAGGAAGACCAGCAGTATATACATCATAATTTCTGAGATGACAGAGGTGAAGTCTTCTCCAGCTGTTAAGAAAAACGAAACAATCTCTGATCATTTCCATGCAGCTCCGTGGACCTTCCACCCTTGTGTCATCCTTCCTAACCCACCTTGCCACAGAGATCTAGGTGCCACTATGCTGTGAAAAAGAGAGGGCTGAGGCAAGGCTGCCAACAGGGTACACCAGCACTGATCCCACCGTGGGATGGAACATGCACAGCCTTGTGTGTGCCACCCCCACAGCCACACGGATTGCTCACCCCTTGGCCTAGCTCATCTTCACGCTCTGTTTCCTCTCTGCATCCTACTCACTGGTGCTACTTGACTGTATTGTGCTGGCAGGGATTTGAAAGAGAGCAGAACACACAGAGATGCTTGTGGGGAAGAAGGAGGGGAAGAAAAGATGAGGGCTCAAAGCACTTGTCCCTCTCTGAAGGGAACAGCAGAATTCCCATTGGTTTCTAACAAGCTAAGATTTCAGCACTGAACTGAGCAAACCAAGAGGAACAGAAAGGCTCAGGAGCACTACAAAGGGAAGGAGAGTGGGAGAGGGAAGAAGCAAGAGCCTGGTATCAAAATGGAGAATGAGTCGTGCCAGGAGGGAGGGGGTGGCAGCAAGGAAAGGCAGAGCTGTAGCATCCCAGAGCCACCACGAGAGATGCTGGAAAGCTCTGCCTGTGCCTGCCCAGCTGTGCCCCAAGCTGATTGTACCTTCCCACCTTCACCCACACCCCCTCAGTGCCTGCAAACAAGGCTTTGCCCCTGAACCCTGTGCAGTGACTGCTGCTGGCAGTGACAGACACGATTCTGTGGCAGCTCAGTCACCTCTTTCCTGCAGTGCAATGACAAACTCCATCCCTGGATGACAACACCCACAGCCAGTGACAGCACAACACGTTTCCTGCCAGTCCTTCCTACCCTCCTCCACCACGGTGAGGTGGATCAGCCTGGAGCTTGTGAAGAGAGGTCTGTGGATCTCAAACTCAAACTCCCGAGTGATGTTACAGGTGTAGATCCCTGAATCGTTCAAGGTCACGTTCAGCACAGTGATGGACACATCCTGCATGTCTTTACTCCCATTCCACTGGATCCGACCACTGAAGCGACTTGGAAACTCGTGGTTTGTTTTCCTGTACTCGTAGATCTGTGAGGGAATGTCAAAGGATATTCTGGTTATTCACTGACTCATTTCTCAGACAACACCACAGGATATGTAAGGGACAGCATCACCCTCTAGCTACATGCATGGATGTTCTGAGCCATGGCAGCTCTTCATATTCCATCATCCCTCACCTCCAAAGAGCAGATGACTTTACAAAAGGCAAAACTGAATTCTCAGAAAACTCTTAGCTCCATCACAGAGG
The DNA here is from genome assembly GCF_000695815.1 of Acanthisitta chloris. NCBI lineage: Eukaryota > Metazoa > Chordata > Aves > Passeriformes > Acanthisittidae > Acanthisitta > Acanthisitta chloris. The sequence continues at coordinate 10,910 of NW_008688191.1, forward strand.
CAGAAAAACTAAGGCACAGGAAAGCACTGACACACATGGACACAAGAAATGGAGTAAAAATTAGGATCCTGAAGTCTTCGTGCCTAGCAAAGTGTCTGCCAGTCACTGCAGGTCAGATCAGCTAAAGAAAGAGCCACAGAATATACAAAGCAAAGACAAACAGTCACTGTTGGGAAGCACTGGGATATTGGCTGAGCTGGAAGTGTTGCAGGATAAAAGTGACAGTGATACACTGCCTGTCCCTGCTCACTGCACTGTGTTCTTTGGGATCACACCCAGTCCCTGAAAGTGAATTCCCATCTCATCCCTTGCTGAGGTCCTTTTACTTCTCAGGCAGAAGTATTTGTCACTTTGCCTGGCCCTGCTCAGTGCAATGAAATGCAACCACTGATCTAATGCTTCACACTTGGGTAAAATAGCTAAAAAGAAACATTACTCTCCATTTCACCATTCTTTCCTGAATCCCAGTTGTCCCTTATCTGTGCAATTCCCATTATGATTCACTCTGAAAATGTTTTTTTACCTTTTCCTGACAAGACCCAAAACAACTCCCAGAGATCCTCCCAGAGTCAGGACAACACTCTGAGGAAAAAGTATGTAAAGCCTGACCTGCAGAATTATTGGAGACCAATTTCACCCCCAAAAGAACAGCTTTGGGATTCAGAAGTGATTCAGACCTGGCCAAAGATACCAAGTGTCACTCCATGCTTCTGTTTCCCTCTTTGATTTCCTTGCATAGTGGACTTTAAGTATACAAGGAATGGAACTGGGAATTGGCATT
>NW_008688191.1:11727-12868 GCF_000695815.1 Acanthisitta chloris
AGAACAGATTCTAGCTTTTCCTGCCATGAGTTCATGCAGTGCCCAAGTGTGGAAATGGGTTAAGCAAGGAAAAGACACTTTAATTGCTGCTCAAAATTGGTGCTGTGGAGCCTCTGGGTGAAGATGCTGCAGAAATAATGAAGATCTCCAGCTCAGAGATGAATTCCAAGCTTGACACTCTGCCAAGCAGCCCGTGAGGCATTTCTATAGAGTTGAAATCAGCATGTGGCAGAAAGGTTTTGTTCATATCTCTGTCTCTCTCCTTCCCTTGCACAGCCTCCCTTGGGGATCCTGCCAAGGGACAAACTTACACTCTCATAAATACCTTTTGGCTTCTCCCACACGAGTTCACTGGACTGTGTTTCACAGTAAGGCCTATGAAAACAAGGGCTCAGCCACCAAACATACATACAGGTTCATCCTTTCCACCCTCTGGCCTGTAGAACCATTCCACCACTGTGCTAGCTGTGACCTCTTCCCTCTTCATGCAGGAGATGCAGAGTAGCTTCATGTCAGTTCCTTGGACAGCCTCTGTCTCAGATGGGACTTCAACACAGACTGCAGAACACAAACCAGCTGGGGGAAAGGAGCAGCAAGAAGAAGAGTGTTAGGACATCATTAGAGAAACATCAGTTATCCACCTCTTGGCATTTATGATCACACTGTCCCCAATGGAAATGGTTGGATTCATTACTAGCCCTGTCTGATCACAGATAAGTCTCAAATGTCAAATTTTACCAAGCTTCCTGCTCTGGGGGATTAATAATTCATAAATGATTAACAGAGGGCGATCACTTCACACAGATTCACCTCTTCAGCATCTGCTTTGCCACTGCTTTCATCTTTCTCCTAGTAATTAATGCCACTTTCAAGGCATTGTTCATTCCCTCCCATGCGTGCTGAGCATGCTCCTGTTACAGCAGCAATTACAGCCTGGGATGAGGGAAAGCCCAGAATTCCAGGGTGGAAGAACAGTTCTGTCTTTGTGTTAAGTTAAAAGCTCTGGATGCTTTAATCCAGCAACGTGCTCAAAATCCATGAGGATTTGCCACACATCCCTAGACTCCATGGACAGTACTGGGAACTTGGAGCTTGGGATGTGAGTGAATTTGGCAGCAGGAGGAGTTATTGATTGTACATG
>NW_008688191.1:12915-13795 GCF_000695815.1 Acanthisitta chloris
CATGCTGCTCTTGCAAGGAGGACAAAAACCACTGCATGGGAAACCACAGACTTGAGCAGAAAAAGATCCTTTCAGCTCCACATCTCAGACCAAATCCCTGCTGACATCTGTCCCCTGGGCAAACAGCACTGGGCTCTGGCTGTCTCCAAAGCCCAGACACTGACTTTGCTGGCTGCTCCCTCCTCCCCAGCCCTGAGACAACATTAACCCACTCTCTCAAGCAATGGAGTTGCCCTGGAAGCAGCTCCAATTCTCCTGTACTACCAGTTCCATGAGCAGCACCAGGTTTCTGGCAGAAATAAGGAAAACCTACTGGATCATGCTTTACTTTGCTTAGCTCCACACACAGAGCCATGCACCCACACACAGGGCACAGGTAGGTGCACACCAAACGTGGCTGTTGGCAATGCCAACCGACCTTTCCTCGTTGCAGAAATAAAACAGCAATTGCAACCAATTGATTTCCTCCAGTCTATACAAACTGCATGGAAAACTAGCACTAACACACCACTTAATGGTCTGCACATCCTCCCCGAGGCAACCCAATATTATATTACATTGCAAATTTCCAAACAGCAGCAAAGAGGATCAGTAAAGAACATGCACATGCTTTGAGCCCTAACTCTCCTTAGCACAAAGGTGTTTTCTCGGCTCCTGTTAGATCTGCCACGTTCACACTAACTCTGATGAATGCAATTCCCTTCTCTTGTAAAAAAAAAAAAAAAAGGAAACACTTGGAAATCTGCTTTTCATGGCAGCATGAAGTGAACCCTGCTAGGAAAAGCTAAGCTTTAAAGCAGCACCTTAAGAGAGGCAAACCCCAGATGTGCTGGAGAACCTAACTGGAGGCAAACAGGGAATGGAATCACCTACCCCAGAC
>NW_008688191.1:14002-14262 GCF_000695815.1 Acanthisitta chloris
AAACAGGGAATGAAATCACCTCCCCCAGACCCCCAACCCGAGCCAGGAGACACAGAATAGCCGAGGGAGTGCAGCCATTGTTCAGAGATGGAGAGAAGCTCCTTTTTTAGAAGATGATGCTTCTCTCCGTGCGGAGCAACAGGATGCTGAGAGCTGCGAGAGATGGAGCCGAGGGCGGGTTGGGCTGCGAGGGCGGCGGCTCCGGCTGCCCGAGGGGAGCGGGCACTGTGCTCTCCACCGCGCGGGCGGCAGCACCACGG
>NW_008688192.1:0-474 GCF_000695815.1 Acanthisitta chloris
GAGATACCCCTGGGACCCCCTTTAGATGGCAAAAGAACCCTGAAATGCCCATTTGGGGCTAAAGGGACCCCGGGACTCCTACTTCGACCATGAAGCAAGCCAGAAGGATTCGCAGGACCCCCATTTTGGGACTACAGGGACCTCTGGGACCCCCAATTCCGACCCATGGGCACCCATGAGAGGCAGAGGGACCTCTGGGACCCCCAATTCTGACCCATGGGCACACGTGAGAGGCAGAGGGATCTCTGGGACCCCCAATTCCGACCCATGGGCACCCATGAGAGGCAGAGGGACCTCTGGGACCCCCAATTCTGACCCATGGGCACACGTGAGAGGCAGAGGGATCTCTGGGACCCCCAATTCCGACCCATGGGCACCCATGAGAGGCAGAGGGACCTCTGGGACCCCCAATTCTGACCCATGGGCACACGTGAGAGGCAGAGGGATCTCTGGGACCCCCAATTCCGACCCATG
>NW_008688193.1:0-812 GCF_000695815.1 Acanthisitta chloris
ACGTGATGACGTCACGGAGGGCGCGATCACATCACGGCAGAGGTGATGACGTCACGGAGGAGATGATGACGCCACAGCAGAGGAGACGATGATGTCACAGAGGGCGCGGTGACATCACGGAGGAGTCGATGATGTCACGGAGGGCGCGGTGACGTCACTGGGGGACGTCATGGGGAGGTGATGACGTCACGGAGGGCGCGATCACATCACGGCAGAGGTGATGACGTCACGGAGGAGATGATGACGCCACAGCAGAGGAGACGATGATGTCACAGAGGGCGCGGTGACATCACGGAGGAGTCGATGATGTCACGGAGGAGGACGCGATGATGTCACGGTGGAGGATGTGACGTCACGGCGTGCATGATGGCGTCACCGAGAAGGAGGCGATGACATCACGATGATGTGATGACGTCACGGTGGATGTGATGACGTCACGGAGGACGCGATGAGGTCACGGAGGAGGATGTGACGACGACACGGAGGACGCGATGACGTCACAGAGGGCGCGATGATGTCATGGAGAATGCGATGATGGCGTCACTGAGGGCGTGATGATGTCACAGAGGGCGCGATGACGTCACGGAGGAGGACGCGATGACGTCATGGAGGAGGAAATGATGTCACTGAGGAGGTGATGACGTCACTGAGGACGCGATGACGTCACGGAGGACGCGATGACGTCACAAAGGAGGACGCGATGACGTCACGGAGGAGGAAATGATGTCACTGAGGAGGTGATGACGTCACTGAGGACGCGACGACGTCACGGAGGACGCGATGACGTCACAAAGAGAAGGATGCGATGACAT
>NW_008688194.1:0-5944 GCF_000695815.1 Acanthisitta chloris
TCGCCCCGCCGGGCGGGCGGCGCTGGCCGCGGGTCGGAACGCGCTGTCACCGCGGCGGTTCCGAGCTCTGTGTACGGAGGTAAAGGTGACATGTGCTTTGTCTGCCCGTTTGCCGAGGCGTTTGTGACTTGCCCTTCTAGATCTGTAAGTCTCTGTCGGTGTGTAGCTCCCGGCGGAGCAAACAGTCGCGTTTTGGTTGGGGCACAGTAGCTGCCATCTGATGCTCAGCCGAAGTTTTTCCTGTCCACTTCTATTCTTATTGATGTAAACTGATACCGGAAATGTTTAATGTAACACAGAGTTTAACGTAACACAATTCGTTTCTGTAACCTCTTAGGAGTACCCTGGCAACTTCGAATACCCTTTGGCTGTGGTTTATGTCATTATACCTGTTTTATATTCTATTATACCCATTTATGGTTTTTTTTATTTCATCTATTTGTGCATTATGCTAAGATTCTCCCATGTTTTGGAAGGTGTGATCGACTGGAACCTGTCTGCCTTGACAAGCACATTGAGGGTAGATGTGCAGATGCATCTCTAATCCTAAAGACCTGACTCAGCTCTGGAGAGCTTGGCTTTAGGTGGAGAGAGATGTCAGTGTTTACAGAGCAAGGCTGCTTCTGACAATATATCTTTCCTTTTGCTCAGTAGCATGAATGAGCATAGGCAAAAAAGCTTAAGGAACATGCAACCAGCAGTCTAAAAGTAAATATCATCTGCTGTGACTGCTGACATGTAAGTATCCATCAAAACAAGAGAGCACCACTGAATCTTGTTCTTCAGGATCTCAGTGTTGTCACAGATTTTGAATTCAGGGAGCAGTATCAACTTCAGAACCAAAACAGAGCTCTGTGCTGGCTGAAACACCTGACCTGCTATTGCTGTGATTGAAACTAAGGGTTGTTATTTTATTGCACCTTTCACTGCGTTTTACTCCGATGTCTTTGTATTTTTATATGTTAAAAGGCACTTTGCCAAAAACATTCCTGTCACAGACTGATGCTGCACAATCACAACGTTAGGAGACCTCAGGAGCTATGCGCATACCTCACTTCTTTCAGTGGGGTGAGTCTAAGTCTTTAGTAGCAGAGCAGAGTTGCTGTAGAGCCTACTAAGTGTGCTGAGAGCACTCCTGCTAATGTCACACTCTGTCTTTCTTGGTACCAAGATGACTGTTTGGTTCCTGCTCTTGCAAGGCAAGGACAGAAAGGACATTTGTGGGAAGTGCAGTACAGCGTGTGGGGATGTGTAGTGACTTCAGGGTAACAGTTGACACTGACTCAAGCACTTCTTTTCAGCTATTGCTGCATGTCTTGGTAGTGATTCAGTTCAGCATCCTGAGCAAACCCTTTTAGCTCCTCCCTCCACCCTACTAAATTTTAAAGGTAGAAGGTAGGGAGAATTATTTACAGGCAGTGGCAGGGAGATGGAGAGGAAAAGCTTTCTGAAGCATGCAAGCACACCAAGAACACAAATTATGTGCCCTGCCAGCCCTTCTGCTCTGTCTTACACAGAACTGGAAGCAAGAATGAGCCTGGAAAGCCAACATACTCTGAATAAAACTGTTCAGTGGCATATAAAAAGAACATTCCTCTGTGATAACAGTGATGGTATCTTTGAAAATAATTTCTCTGCTCTTTATATTGCTTAGGTTATCTGCTCCAGTGCTAAGGTGATGGATACAACTTTCCTTAGGTTTTTGTTTCTCCTGTTATTTTCTTTGCAGGCTGCAAAGGAAGGTGTGTCTATTGAAAATAAGATTCAGCTTTTCATTCTGTCAGATTATGTAAAAGGGGTGGGGTGTTTTGGCAGTCACTTTTTGAGAGTTTCAGGGCAGGCGTCAAACTCCTGTTCCATGTTGGTGAGTGCCTCAGCCGTGTTGAATTGTTCCCTGACTCCATGCACATCTTCCTAGGAATGGGTGAACAACTCAGTGTTCATAATCTGTACCAAATGCCAGCCAGAGTTGGGGACCTGTTTATCTACTGGTCTTGGGCAATAACTGAAGATAGAGGTAGTGCTCCTGAGCCTAGAGTTCTCCTCCTTTGCCAGAGAAACTGTTTCCTGTGACTCTCCTTGTCTGAGGGAATCTTTTCTCTACTTGTGTTCTTTTGATGTAATGACCTTGCTGTCCTGTTTTACTCAACCTGGCTCTCTGCTAGCTTCCTGTAAGTTATACCCTTTGCTGCTGAGATGCTGTGGTTGCTGGTGGTATTCCTTGATCCAGATTCCTCATTTCTAGTCATTTCTTCCTGAACCTGACCTTCCGTCCTGTCTCTGGGACATGTATTCACAGTGTGTGAAAAGTGATGGAAAAAGCACAGGGTTGTGGGTTAGCACTCTTGGCCCAGTGACTGAACCAACCAGGCACAGGATGAGCCTGGATTATCTCCCTTCCTTGGCTTTCCTTGATACAGTCATGGATGTGAGGAAGATAACCTGTTGACAGAGACCCTTGCAGGTATAAATCCCTGCCTCAGCTCTTGTTGGCAGATTCCATACTACACTGTGCCAGGAGCAAACCTTGCTAAGTCCTCTTGCCAAAGCTCATTTTAAGGGAATGCTGCTTCTGGATTGTTTATGAAAAGGATGGAAATAAGCAATGTTTTCAGCCTCAGACCTATCTTGCTCAGGGATTTTGAAGAACAGCTTGTGTCTAAACAAAAAAGTGTAAAACCCTTGATGCTAAGCTACCAAAAACCTGAGATGAGCATTTTTACCTAACTAACTCGAAGGACAGATGTCCTTGAAAAATGGAGAGCTTGAGTTGAATCAGTTTGTCCTGAGTGTGCTTGCTTTGTTACAGTTGTGTAGCAGAAGCTCTACAGGTGAAGCACTATAGGCACTACCTACTCCAGTAAGTATTTTTGGAAGAAACAAGGAATTTGAAGATGTTTTCTGTTTTGTGGAAAGAACAAGGAGCTCTGTATCATGGCACCCCACTATTCTGTCATGATAACAGACTGCTGAGTGTTTCAGCTCACCGTGGTATTACATTCTGTGAGCACTGCTATGAAGTTGAGCAGGAAAGTCCTAAGCAAGCTGGTACACTGTGTGATCCATTAGCTGTGGAGTTCTCCAGGACTCCAAAAGATAATCATGGATTTTGCAGTCTCTCAAAATTAGCCCTACAAAGTGCCCCTTTGCCAGCATTCCTGGCACTTAGTCTGTGCAGGCAATGGATCGTCAAGCACGTTGGTTGTTAGTAAAGTAGTAAAAAGGAAGAGTGTAAACAGAAGGATTATTCAAGCACTACTTCTCCCACGTACTCTCCATCAGAACTCACCAGTACCACAGGGACAACTCAAGAGGGAAAAGCTGAGTGAATGGTAGTTATGATCAAACCTCTGCAGGTCAGTGTGACCAGAAAGGACTAGGAGTACTCAGTGCCTTTACAGCACGAGTTTACTTTGCCTTCCAGAGAGGGAACAGGGGAGGGAAGAGGGAAGTAGGTTATCTCCTTATCCTTCAGTAGTTTGTTTGAGGGAAAGGGTACAAGCAACGACAGCCAACAACTTCCAAGTTGCGTGGGCTCCACTCGGCTCCTCGTATGACCTCTGAACAGTGACACACTCTTAATTTTCTCTCTGAAGAGCACTGATAACAGTCTGCTGCACCAAGATACTCTTTGGAATGGTGTCAGCATGCTTTTCATCTCCAGAAAGACTTGCTGAGTGTTGTGGAGCACATACTGCAGGAAAATCAGATTATTTAAATCCTGGCTGGGAAGCCTTTGCAATACCTGTTTGCAATACTGCCATGGTTGCCTTGGTGATATATTTTGGGGGTAGTGGAAGGCTCTGCCACACTTGAGCTTTTGATCCAGCAGGCGCAGGACATTTGTTCCCTGTTTTGTTTTCTAGAGGAGGAGTTTAGCAACCTTTTACTCTGCGCATCAAGGTCAGGCAAGATAAGCCTATACTTTTAAAAATAAAATTATCATTAAAGCTCCCCTAAGGCAGTCAGAGTGCTGTGCCACATGATAAAAACATCCTAAAATAGGGAGAAGCATAAATAACACTGTCCCTTTGAAACTGAGTGAAACCGAAGGGCTGGATGCAGGAAAATGGAAAGAAGGAGAGAAAATAGGGTCAGTTTAACAACTGCACTTTGTGGGCTGCCTAAAATGTTCTCCTTTATTTTTCATCCCAGTGAAATGCAGCAAGCTAGGGCCAGAGCTCCTTGCCCGCAGACTTTCCTGTCAGTAAATGCCCCGTGCAGATGGAATATAATCACTGTATTCAGTGCCTGACTTTTTTGTACTGTAAATCAGAAATCTTGTGGGACCACAATGTATAAATAACTCTCAACTAATTATTTGGGGAAATAAAGGATGGTTCAGCTGAGTGTCTAGGGGAACATCTCTTGTAGAACACGAAATGATAGGCGTGTTCTCTATTGCATCACTCTCCATGATATCTAAATCATTCCTGCAGATTCAGTTGCATTCAATACTGATTTTTATACCTTGTCTTACTCTGGGGTTTTTAGAGGACTCTGCCAGCTCAGTGGAAGGGACAACATAGCAGAGACTACTGATCTAATTCCTGGCATATATTTATTTCCTATGTACTTTTCACATGGACAGGGAATACAGTCTGAAGAGGTAAGACTGAAGTTACTTCAAAAAGGTTTTAGTCAGAAGCAACTTGAGAATCAGATATCAAAGCCCAGAGACAGATCTCTGACTTCTCAGTTCTCCCCATGCAGCAGATGGTGTGGTACAAGTTGTTCTAGCAATATTTCACAAACTTGCTGTTGCTTGCAAGTGCAATGTTTTTGCAAAAAAAAAAATTGTGGGATTTTTTTTGGAAATAGGGACATGGCCAAGTGAACAAATTGGTGGGAAGTGAACATGTAAGCTCTCGGACACACAAACAAATGGTTACAAGTGGTTTAAATCATCTGGTGTAATCTAGCAGGACCGACAGCTCACGTAATTAGAACTGGGAGAAAGTTGGATTATCTCCTGGAGGTGCTCTAGCAGGGTTGGCTTCAGAAATATTTTATGGCTGGTACTAATTACAGATTCTGGGGCAGTAAGCTTGAAATCATGTTTTCTCTGGTGCTAAGGAGAGGTGACCTGTTCTGTGACCCACTGCAGCACATCATGTTTGTGTGTGCTTAAGGCAGGTCAGTCCTTGCTGAAGTCAAACCCTACTCTTAGATCTTTGGTTTGTGGGTAAAGCTGGATGATGGTTGGTGTGCTTTATTCTAGCCTTTTGCTCTTAGTTGTCACAACTTCATGTTTTTGGTATACTTACTGGCCATAAACTGTCTTCTAAATACTGCTCACAGCTGACTAAATCACACGTACAAGAAACTCTGTCAAGGTCCAACTAACAAACCAAGAAACAGCAATTTGTGCCTATTCCAGCAGGGATGTGTGCATGGGTGATGAGACACTGGCAGAGGTTGCCCAGGGAGGCTGTGGCTGCCCTAACTCTGGCAGTGTTCACAGCCAGGTTGGATGAGCCTTGAGCAACCTGCTCTGGTGGGAGGTGTCCCTGCCCAGGGCAGGGGGTTGGGGCTGGATGATCTGTAAGGTCCTGTCCAACCCCTAAATTCTGTGATTCTATGAAGGTGCTGAAAGTAACCCAGTTGGGTTTTGTTTAGTGGCTTGGGGAGTTTATTTTTACCTGGTTGCATTTCAGAAAGCCAAGGATGGATGACCCCAGACTGAAGCCTCACCTACATTCTAACTGTTTGGGAATCTGATATCCCAAATCCCTGCTTGCCAAACTGTCAGCAGTGCTCCCAACAGTGTGTCATTCCTCATGACACACAGTTTGCAGGCCGCAGTGCAAACGGCCCCTGGACTGGCTTTGCAGGTGAATCAGCAGTGTAGACTTAGAGTTTCCTTCTTAACAGCCTTCAGAGGAGTATTTACTGGTAAAAAAACCACTTCCCTCAGTCATTTGGGCGACCAGCAACCTCTTTC